>NW_020528776.1:0-300000 GCF_003368295.1 Carassius auratus
AGCACAAATAAGGTTTTTTAGGATTTTTAAAAATCCCTAAAACTGTCAGAAAAGGATAAGGCTAATTTCTATGTGAGTGGCTAAATATTTGTTTTAAACTATAATGCATAAACTATTAAATTATACAAATGTATAAAAAAGTACAACAGTTATTGTTTTCCAATGTTTTTTATTAATTTTATTTTTTTTTTTTTTTGGATTTACATTAAAAAAAATTAGCCTACTGCAATCATTCTAAACAGCTTGAATAAACCTGTTAATATTTATTATAGACCACTGTAACTGTTATATAATCTAACAAACAAGTTTATTATGAAATAAAGTGTGTACACCAGATAAATTGGACGATAAAGAAATTGCTAACAATAGTATAATAGAGCATGTTTTATGTTTTTAGGCGTTTAGATGCAGAAATGGACAAATAAATGTAAACATAAAATGTAATTGATTTAATTAAATATAGATTAATTCTTGTTAGAGCAAAATAATAAATAAATACGTACACACATTAAAAAAGCAGCCAAATGAAATGAATTTTCATTTTTTATATAGATTAAAATTTAAGACAGATAGCAGCTGGTATATCGGTCCACTTAATATCCAAATTCCAGTAGATCCACTTCAGATATATTTCTCAACCAGTTTATGTTCACGTGGCTGTTTTCGTTTATAGTCCGCCAAGCTATTATGTGTTTTGAAATAATCTTGTCCGTTATGTGTTCGTCGACGAAAGGCAGAATCCTGCAGCTCAAGAGATAATATGTTATTCTGCCAGTCGCGCTTTCAAATAGTCTTGCACACTTAAACGGCTCACAAACACCTGCATTTAGCTCTTGTAGTGTTACAATAGGTTTATTGTGTGCATTTGTGGTAATATTTTATTTTAAAAAAGCTCTTAAACAAGAATAAATTCGTTTGTTTTGAGTTCGACACTGTAACGCGCTGATCGGAGGCGGTGATTTCAGATAGGCAGCCACAAATATTTCATTTTCACACAAACAGTTCAAAAACATCTAAATGTAGCTCTTGGTGTGTTCTAATTGGTTGATTGTGTGATATCGGCTGTAATAATTTATTTTAAAAGCTTTAAAACAGAAATAAATTCGTTTTTTCTGAGCTCTTTACTCCAGACGCTCGTGATCACAGCGGTGATTCATCTCTCCTATTTCTCACGTATTCTCTGGCCAGAAATTATTTATCCATGAGCCCTGAACCGGTAAATAATCAGATATGTTGGTTTAGCTTGTCAGTGTGAATTAAATCTAAGTATTTATTTGTATTTTTAACCGATTTAAAAGTGAAAGTAAAAGTCCGGGAATTGAACCTGTAGGGGCGCTATTTCTCTCAGACAATGGAAGTCTGAAGCACATATACTCAAACAGAGGGACAGAGTGAGATGAGATGTCTGACAGTTTTTTAATTTTCTGTTATCCATACAGTGTTGTAAAGTCGTGAAACTATCCATATTTACTCAGAATGACTTTCTTTCTGTATGAAAAAAGGTTTTGAAGTGTTTGGAATTTAAAAATGCAGGAAAATTAATAATTTCATTTTTACTGTCATTTAAAAAAAATCACCACGACAAAACCGTTCAAGCTATCCAAAATCCATTGCAATTTAAGTTGTTTAAAATGTTTTGGCATCATGTAGACAAAGTTTGGTGTGTATAGTGTTACTCTCCTCTGAGCAGTATGCATTAATTCACAGCTAAATGTAAAAAAAAATCCACATTCAAATCAAAATAGCTGACTTCCTGTTGATCGTAGCTGATGACTGTGAATTAGAAAGTTGTCCGTCTTGATAAGAACAATTTATGTACCAAGTTTGGTGTCTGTAGCTAAAACGAACCCCCCCACTTTTGACAAAAGGTGGCGCTATAGAGTGCCTCATTCACGCCCTTTTAAAAGCTTTTGCCATTGTCTAGCTATCACTAATACTGATATGTGTTTTGAGTTTCATGTAAATCTGAGGTTGTTATCTGCCTCAAAATCACCATAACAGAATATTCAAGTTTGACACGTTGCCATGGCAACAATATATAAGATATCAATATCCCCACAACAGATTTACATCGGCCATGTTTTGTCATTATTCTGATGAAGTTTGAAGCAAATCGAGTAAAAATAAGATGCTGAATTCAAAGCATTTTGAAAATGACTCACTTCCTGCTGCCAGTTGGTGGCGCTATAACGTTGACTCTTAATAGTCACATATATACGATCGGTATCATACATCGAACAAACCGATGAAGTTTGATCAAACTCAGGCAATGTATGTGGATGTTATTAGGCATTTCCTGTTTCTCACTTTTTGCCCTAATTTCAACGCCTCGCCACGAGCAAACCGTTCAGATATCAAAAATCCCTTCGCAATTTTTCATCCCCAATGTCTTGAGATCATGTTCACCGAGTTTGGTGGCAATCAAGTAAAAAACCTATGACAAGTATATCAAATTCCAGAGCATGCTTTTTTTAAACAGCCATGAATAGCTGACTTCCTGTTGGGCGGAGCCTTTGACATAGAGCGCGAAAGTTGTTCAGCTCAATGAGATCTACAAGTGTACTGAGTTTCATATAAATATATGCAAGTGTGTGTGAGCTATGGTTCAAGATTTCTGACTGTGTTCCAGGGGGCGCTGTAGAGCCCCTGTGCCACGCCCGGGTCCCAGTCTCTGTGGCGTCCTGATGGCCGCAGATTCCAATGTGTGTGCCAATTTTCAAGAGTTTTTGAGCATGTTAAGGCCCCCAAAACCCCCCGGAAGGTTTAATAAAAAAAAAAATAATAATAATAAATATAGCTGCAAGCAGCGATGGCGGGCTCAAGCCACCAATGCCATCGCCACCCCGGTGGCATCAGGTAAACTGTGCCCAGCGGGCACATGCATTCACAATATCCCTCTGGCAGTGAGGTTTTAAAGGATATGGCAGTTAAAGGGTTAATCCGAATCATCTAGACTTTAAAATCACATTCACAGAACAATATATATATATATATATATAACTTTAGTAACACTTTACAATAAGATTCCATTCATAAACATTATGTTAACATGAACAATATTTATATAGCATTCATTCATGTCAGTTAATATTCCAAACTTAAACATTAAAACATTGTTTTATTGTGATTTTTTTCCAAGCACATTTTACCAATTCCAAACCATATCAATCTTAATAACTACCATTATTTTTTATTTAATCATTTATGAGTGCTATACAATAGTCCAGGAAAGCTGGAAGAGAAAAACAGGTCAAGAAGAACTGACAAAAAGAATTGCAAAATAATTAGGAATTAATGTGAAGATTAATTTTTGTCAATTCTGCAAGACAGACTTTCAGGAAAGGAGGTGGAATAAAAATGAGCTCCTAAATCTTAATCCCGGATTCTGGAAGATATATTCCTCAAACCATCGAACAAGAGGAGGTGGTGCTGGTCCTTCACGAGTCACTCTAATCTGTTCATAAAGCCTATATATAAAGCCTTAATATATAGTATTTCACAATACTTCATGGTATTCTAATTAAATCATTTTTTGGAATCTTAAGTCTCTCAGAGCCTGACACCGAGTAATTCTGGAGACTCCAGGAAAGTGGCAGTTCTGTAAAATGTTGGCGCTGGAGACTAAATGCTCCCTGATAGTTTCACACCTAATTCACTTAACACACACACACACAACACACACACATTACCCACAGTGACAGTGGGACTGAGTGACATCAGATGTATGATAGTTTTTTAATTTTCTATCATCCATATAGTGTTGTATAGTCATGAAACTATGGTCATGAGACCAGTCATTCTGAGGAAATATGCCTCAGAATGACTGGTCTTCTATGTGTACATTTTTTTTGAAGTGTTTAGAAGCTGCACTTTAAAAAAATAAAAAGACATTTACTGGTTCCTTTTTTACTATTATTTCAAAAAAATCACCACGACAAAACCATTCAAGCTATCCAAAATTCATTCACACCTGTTCTGTAAGATTAAATTCTTTAAACAGTGGTAAAAGAGGATGTGGTGCTGAACCTTCAAGAGTCACTCAAAACGTATCTGTCCATAAAGCCTATAAAGAATTATTCTTAATATACAGTTCACAATACTTCAGCTTGTTATTCTAATTAAGTGAGGGTCATTTTATCAGTAAAATTCCTAAAATACATATTATTTTATTTGAAAGATTTCTATAAATTATTTAAATCATACTCGTTTCTCCAATAATTATTTAAAAGTAATCCTATAGCTCCCTCTGGTGGCCATTATAGGTACTAAGAATTGCAAGCTTGATTTATAAGTTATGATAGTTTAAATTTGATGCTGGCTCTTGAAAATGATAAAGCTATGAAACTTACTGTGCTTCCTTCAAATGAGGACTTCTACTTATATAAAAAATTATGAAGAGTTAGAATGAAAAATTTTAAAGATATAGTAAAATAACTATTGTATTTTTTATGTTACTTTAATAAATCTCTATGGCAACACCATTTAAGCTATCCTAAACCCATTCACAATTTAACATCTCAGTATATTGGCATCATGTTGAAAAAGGAGTATGGAGTAGTATGAGGAGGAGTATGAATTCATTTACAGGCTGATTTTATCATAAATCCACAATAAAATTTCTGAGTTCTGTATCAATCTGTTTTGTTGTTTGTTTATTTTTATCTTTTATTTTTCATAGGAAGATAACTGACCCTTACTCTCCTTTTTAATAAATGTGCTTATAAACCAAGGACAAGCTATTTATAGCTGTATTTATAAACTGCTTACTACTGACTATTAATATTGGGACAAGGCTTTATAAAGCATGAACTGACTATTTACTAATGAGTGCAGTTATTATAAAGTGTTATCAATGCATTTGCTAATGTTAACAAATTAGACATTATTTTACAGTGTTATCAAATCCTTAAATGACTCATAAGCATTTGTGAAAGTTCTGCTTGCATTACAGCTTAGTATTGATCTGTGAGCTGAACAGATTTACTGTTACATCTATGAGATTATGTAAATTCAAATAAATATAATGTCACAGGATGTCATAGGTCAGTATCAAATGAGTTTGAAATTATTATTTGCAGCACAAATAAGTTTTTTTTTAGGATTTTTAAAAATCCCTAAAACTGTCAGAAAAAGGTTAAGGCCTAAGCTATTTCTATGTGAGTGGCTAAATTTATTTTTGTTTTTATAATTGTAATACACAAACTATGAAATTATACAAAATGTATAAAAAGGTAAATAAATAAATACGCACACATTAAAAAAGCAGCCAAGTCGAATGAGTTTCCTTTTTTATATAGATTAAAATTGAAGACAGAAGCAAGTGGTAAATGTGGTCACTTTAATATTCAAATCCAGTAGATCCAGTTTATGTTCACGTGGCTGTTTTCGTTTATAGTCGCCAAGCTATTATGTATTTTGAAATAATCTTGTCCGTGATGTGTTCGTTCGTACGACGAAAGTCAGAAACCTGCAGCTCAAGAGATCAATGTTATTCTGCCAGTCGCGCTTTCAAATAGTCTTGCACACTTAAACTGGTCACAAACACCTGCATTTACCTCTTGTTGTGTTACAGTGGGTTTATTGTGTGCATTTGTGGTAATATTTTATTTAAAAAAGCTCTTAAACAAGAATAAATTCGTTTGTTTTGAGCTCGACACTGTACGCGCTGATCGCAGGCGGTGATTTCAGATAGGCAGCCACAAATATTTCATTTTCACACAAACAGTTCAAAAACATCTGAATTTAGCTCTTGGTGTGTTCTAATTGGTTGATTGTGTGATATCGCTGTAATAATTTATTTTTAAAAGCTTTAAAACAGGAATAAATTCGTTTTCTCTGAGCTCTTTACTCCAGACGCTCGTGATCACAGCAGTGATTCATCTCTCCTATTTCTCACGTATCTCTGGCCAGAAATAATTTATCCATGAGCCCTGAACCGGTAATAATCAGATATGTTGGTTTAGCTTCTCAGTGTGAATTAAATCCAAGTATTTATTTGTATTTTAACCGATTTAAAAGTGAAACCAAAAGACAGTCTCCTCCCTTTTTTAGTCCGGTAACTGCACCTGTAGGGGCGCAATTTCTCTCAGACAATGGAAGTCTGAAGCACATATACTCAAACAGAGGGACAGAGTGAGATGAGATGTCTGACAGTTTTTTTAATTTTCTGTTATTCATACAGTGTTGTAAAGTCATGAAACTATGCATATTTACTCAGAATAACTTTTTTTCTGTATGAAAAAAGGTTTTGAAGTGTTTGGAATTTAAAAATGCAGGAAAATTAATAATTCCATCTTTACTGTCATTTAAAAAAATCACCACGACAAAACCATCCAAGCTATCCAAAACCCATTCACAATTTAAGTTCCTCAATGTTTTTTCAACATGTAGACAAAGTTTGGTGTGTATAGTGTTACTCTCCTCTGAGCAGTATGCATTAATTCACAGCTAAATGTAAAAAAAAATCCACATTCAAATCAAAATAGCCGACTTCCTGTTGGTAGTAGCTGATGACTGTGAATTAGAAAGTTGTCCGTCTTGATAAGAACAATTTTTGTACTGAGTTTGGTGTCTGTAGCTAAAACTAACCCCCCCACTTTTGACAAAAGGTGGCGCTATAGAGTGCCTCTTCCACGCCCTCTTATGAACTTTTGCCAGTGTCTAGCTGTCACTAATACTGATATGTGTTCTGAGTTTGATGAAATTCTAAGTATGTTATATGCCTTAAAATCACCTGAGAAGTATTCCAGTTTGACATGTTGCCACGGCAACAGTATTTTTAGATATCCAATTTCCCCCAGCAGATTCATATCGGCTGTGTTTTAACATTATTCTGATGAAGTTTGAAGCAAATCGAGTAAAAATAAGATGCTGAATTCAAAGCATTTTGAAAATGACACACTTACTGCTGCCAGTTGGTGGCGCTATAACTTTGACTCCTAATAGTCACATATATGTGATCGACATCATACAATGAATAATCTGATGAAGTTTGATTGAAATCAGGAAATGTATGTGGATGGTATTAGACACTTCCTGTTTCTCAATTCTCGCCATAATTTCAACGCCTCGCCACGAGCAAACCGTTCGAGATATCAAAAATCCCCTGGCAATTTTTCATCCCCAATGTCTTGAGATCATGTTGACCGAGTTTGGTGGTAAACGAGTAAAAAACCTATGACAAGTATATCAAATTCCAGAGCATGCGCTTTTTACATAACTCTAAATACCTGACTTCCTGTTGGGCGGAGCCTATGACATGCAATATGAAAGTTGTTCGGCACAATGAGATCTATATGTTTACTGAGTTTCATATTAATACGTGCAAGTATGTGTGAGCTATACATCAACATTTATGACTGTGTTCCAGGGGGCGCCGTAGAGCTCCTGTGCCACGCCCGGGTCCCAGCCTCTGCAGGCTCCTTAAGGCCACATATTCCAAAGTGTGCGCAAATTTTCAAGAGTTTTTGAGTATGTTAAGGACCCCAAAAGCCCCCACAACTTTGACGACAAATATGAATAATAAACCCCAAATAGCCAACTTCCTGTTGGGCGGAGCCTATGATATGCAATACGAAAGTTGTTTGTATTGATGAGTTCTATATGTGTACCGAGTTTCGTACGTCTACGACCAAGTATGTATGATATATGGGCCTCCATATTCCAGGGGGCGCTGTAGAGCCCCTGTGCCACGCCCGTGTATCAGTCTCTGCCCGGCCCTAATGGCCGCAGGTTCCAATGTGTGTGCCAATTTTCAAGACTTTTTAAACATGTTAAGGGCCCCAAAAGCCCCCGAAACCTTGAAGAAAAATAATAATAATAAATAATAATAATAATAATAATAATAATAATAATAATAACAAATAATCCTAAGGAAAACAATAGGGCTCTCGCCCTCCAGGCTTGAGCCCTAATAATAATAATAAGAATAATCCTTAGAAGAACAATAGGGCTCTTCGCCCCTTCGGGCTTGAGCCCTAAATATAGCTGCAAGCAGCGATGTCGGGCTCAAGCCACCAATGCCATCGCCACCCCGGTGGCATCAGGTAAACTGTGCCCAGCGGGCACATGCATTTACAATATCCCTCTGGCAGTGAGGTTTTAAAGAATATGGCAGTTAAAGGGTTAATCCGAATCATCTAGACTTTAAAATCACATTCACAGAACAATATATATATATATATAACTTTAGTAACACTTTACAATAAGATTAGTAGTCCTATCATACACTTTATCTCAAGTCTTGATGATTTATGACCCTGATTTATGGCCTGATTTATGGCCGTACAGTCCGTGTAGATTGACAGGTAGTCAGAAGTGTGCATGGTCAGTTTGGATTGATTTATGACTATATGGCCTGTCAGTCAAAGCGGTTGCCATGCCACTGGGGTCCTGTGACCCTTGATTGACATGGCAGAGGTGTGTAAATCAAAAGATCAAAGAGATCTCAGATTTGACTTGTGTTGTGTTTATTACTGGATACATGATGGTTGTATCTGTTACCAGAGCAGTGGGGGGTTTCTTATGATGGTTGTATCTGTAACCAGAGCTGTGGGGGGGTTTCTGTGAAGTCCTGTTGTTCACGCCTAAAGACAGTAGGGAGGTGTTTGGGTTCTTCCTTGGGAAAAAAAATGGCTGTGCAAAAGTGAGGGTTTTGACGTCTTGACAGGATCAATGTTTGTTTGATCTATATGGTGTTGATACCTAGGCACCGACAGGCCACATGCTCCCCGTCTACAAACACATTTGAAAAGGAGGACGATGTCTGGTGTATTTCCAGGTGAGAATTTCAAAGAGTGAGAGAGACAATTATCTAAATCATCAACTAACCAAGCCGCTGAAGAGATAAATAATTGAATGTTATCTGGAATTAATAAAATCAAACAGGCATTCCTTAATGTTAAGAAAATACTATCCATAATATGTGATGTGTAAAAGGAGTTGAAATCTCACGCTAATTTTAAAACCGACTTTAAACACACACACACACACACACACACACACACACACAAATTGGTTTTCCATGTTCTATGGGACATCCCGTAGACGTAATGCTTTTTAGACTGTACAAATTGTATTTTGCATCACCATACACCAACCTTACACTTAAACCTACCCCTTACAGAAAATTTCGTTAATTTTAAGATTTTCATTCTGTATGATTTATAAACTTGTTTCCTCACAGGGACAAAAACAATCCCCAAGGATTTTGGATATTGCCATCATTGTTCCCCATAACATGGGGTATACCTGAACCACACAAACACACACACACACACAGTAAAACTGAGTAAACTAAATTTTATTTATGAGCAAATTCGTATTTGTTGTTTTTACTTTGTGTTATGTAAGAAATGTTTTAATTTAATAATCTAACCTGTAGTATGTGTACTGTAAATGAACAAATATACATTTAGCTTAAACTCAGTAAAATAATTACACCTACCATTTTAAAAATGTTTAAAAGATTACACATTGTGTGTCACTAAAGCAAGGCACACTGTCTATTGTCTTAAAAAATGTTTAAATTACCTGATGAACAGCATTGTTTCTTTAGATCATTTATGCGCACAAGTGCTTTTTCACAAGAGTAGAAAACTCTTTGGATGTGTTTGGCAAAAACATCATTTCTACATCTTAAATGTATGACTGAACTTTTCTCATTCGACAGAAATACTATTTTCTAATTATTTACCCGGCCTATAACACTTGGTGTAAATGTTCTTACCTAGAACAGAAAACATAGACTTTGACTATTTGACTATTTTGTAGGCATCATGTAATGTTAAATGGTTTACAAAAAAAATTTAGCACCAGCAGCTGTGATTTTCAAAATGAAAGAAATGTACAAGCTAAGGATGTTTCAACTATTATCATCATTTCCTTTTGACTCTGATAAACTGGTAATGAATTTTCTATGCAAGTGACACGATATACAGTTCTCATACTATTTGTGTAGATAGCTGTGCTAAAACATTTATGACTATTTTTGCATGCCAGCAGATTATGTCAAGGGTGTTTCACATCTAAGAATCACAATGTTTTGTAAATGACATTTTTCTTACACCTCAAGATTTAGCCATGTCAAGATTTTGGACGGCCGTTCACAATTTGTTTGTTGGACTGTACGTTTTTAGGTGATCTTTGTGTGGTGTCATCATAATAGGAATAAATGAAAATTAAGAAATTGAGTTACAGTTTTTCTCTCCGAGATATTTCTTTTAGTGCAACTTTGTGTCTGTCCAAAAAGTGTGATCACATGAAGTATCGACACAAAAATGAAGTCTAGCTGTTTTACACTTAAAACTATTACAACCTAAACAAATGAAACGGTTCCACTGAAAGATGCCCACTCGTTTAAGTTTGAGCATGTTAAAGTTTCCACACTCCTGTGTAGAGATAAATTTTATCCATAACCTTTTGTGTATTCACGTGACCAAATCACTAAGAAAGAGAGTATAGCAAGAAAGCAAATGTTTACAATGCATATAAAATTCAGAATACAATTGTTAAAAAAAAATTATGTTGATTTGTAAATGGTATTTTTTTATTAATCCACTAGATTAAGTCATCTTGTTCAGATAGCAGATGAAACCATTCACATTTTGTTTTGTTTTGCCGTTTTTGTTTTAAGACTCCTGTAAGTTCATGCTAACTCTCGCGTGGGAAAGAGAGCAGGGTGAGCACATCCTATTCATGTAAGAAGAAGTATTAAACATTTGACCGAACTTTTTTATTATTTTGACAAAACACAACCATATTAAAGAATGTTATCAGTTCCTATGGCCATCTTCTTTGACTCAAATAAAGCAACATCTCTGGTGTACGTAAGCATCTACAATGTGTGTATGTGCTAAACATCTGTTTCTCCACTTCTGCCAGATCTGTTAGATGGGCTTTTGTTGTAATACAGACACATTTGAGAACTACGATGTTCTCACTTTTGTAATGGTTATAGAAAAATTCAAACATAACTTCTGCATACGTAGCAAAACTGACTAAAAAATCACTGAATTAAAAAATGCAAAAGTGTGTATGGCATTTGGCACAACAGGATTTTAGCTGTAATGAGCACATAAGACAAAAATTGTCAATGTGTGACTTGTAAATATATATTATTTTATTTTATTTATTTATTTTTACCAGAGATAGTTGACTGATCTGTTTACATGTTGTTTTGCAGTTTTCTGATGAAGAGTTTTCTCTGACTGTGGTCAAACATACAGTGCCTGTTCATAGGGATTTTTACAGCATAACTACAGCATAAAAATATCGCCCCTACATCTAGAGCTCTTGTTCATATAGCTGATGATGATGTTCACATTTTTATTTGTCGTACTCGTTAGTTTCAACATTTCTACTGGACATTAAAGAGTAGGCCTATGTATCCTCGCTTTATGTCAGAAGCATTAGCATCTACTGTGTGCTAAGAATTTTCTGCTTTCTCCACTTTTGGTGGTTTTGCTAGAGGGACTATGTGACCTTGTTGTAATGTGATTACGTTTAAGATCCATAAGATTGCACTAAACCCCCTTGAATAGGTTATAGACATACTCTTTTATACAGGAAATATGTTTCCACAACAGAAATATGTATCAGAATAACAAATACCTAATAGTGAAATCCTCTCTTCTAAACTATTGTGAAAACTTTTAATGTTGATCCGGCCCACCAGCCGTGTATCTTTTTTATTGTTTTTTAGATAAAGACTATTCTCGGAGTTTGGTAAACAGGCAAAAACATGAACAAAATGTAGTACAAGATGATTAAATGATTGTCAAGAGACTGTTTAAACTGAGATTGTGATGCACTTTAGAGCTTTTTCTGGTCTACCAGTGTCACAAAGACACAACATTTTCAATCAACTTGAAAATGAGTCCTGCCATTTTCTGTTCTGACTGTTACACTTAATACAAACCCATCTATTACACTTACCTAATGTTAGACATTAAAAGTCATGGATGCCACAGGAACTATTTCCTTTCTCTGTTTCTCTAAACATCACACTAAATAAACCAGAGATCACATGTAGAAAGAATTCATTGAAAGGGGCATGTTTTAGTCCATTTTAGATGGTCTGCACCAACACATGTTTTAGATGTTTTAGGTATTCATCAGACTAACGACTGGAACTGAGTGTTGTCATGACTGTCTTTATAATTGATCTACTTTTACTTTTAAAACAACACCGTGTGAAATTATGGTCTTCGACAGCATGGGCCCCTGAAATGTTGTAGTATATCTTTGTTTTCACAAAATATCTAAACATTTATCTATCTTAAAATATTAGTTATTACGTGTTTACAAAGTTGTCGTGTCCGACGTTTACATTTTTAAGAACATCTGATATAGTTTATCATCTTTTAAATTTTATAACGTATATTTCACCAAACCTTGATGCCTGAAAAACGGGTTTAGCATCAGTCCACATTTCAGTTGTTAGCCAGAAAATGCAAGTGAGCCGATATTTCATTACCGAGATAATCTACATGATGTGAAACTAGCTCACAGTTACATTAGAGTTTTGGGGTTCTAGTTTATGTTGAATAGTATTTGTTACTGCTCCAAATGTTTAACACCACATTACTCCATTGTGAAGATATGTACTGTACAAAAAGTTTTTCACTGTAGTAGTCCAACTCTGAAACCAGACCAAACAAAAATGAGCTTGAGCCTTAGTTGTGGCAGAATTAAAATGTTTTCTTTTTATCTTTCCATGATTTGTGCGTGTTGTTCTGAACCACAGTTTCATTTTGAACATCACAATCGTATTGTATTGTCATGCATGATTGTAAAGAGTTTTGTGTGTGTCAGTCTCTGGATTTTTTTTTTTGCAAACAGAACTGCTGTAATGTTAGCGAGCTCTTTGTGTTCTCTGCTTTACTGCATTTATATACGTCAGATTTCTTTAAATTTGCTCGATTAAAGTAATGTACACATTAATAATAATTATAGTTCTCGGCCGATTTGTACATTATTAAATTATATTAGTGGTCATCACAAACTTAAGGTGTAAACAAAAGTACCTTGCAACAGTGTGCTTTAGATTTACTAGAAAATCATTTGAATGCTTTGGTCGCAAGGAAAACATACATTGTTTAAGAGAAAATAATCTCACTGAATGTGCTAAAGCATCCAATGTTTTAGGCCTACTGAAGGTGTCACATCCTTGTTTGTTTCACACCTGTGGGCTCTTACCTACATTCCAAGTGTGATATTTAAAAAAGGTTTAGGGGCATATAGTTAACCACAGAAGACTTTCTGCATGCTCCTGTAACAATGACTGCCGCAGCTCCAAACAGTCCTGAAACATCTAGAAGAATGATGTGTGTAACGCCGCCAAGAAGTTCTGCTGAAATGAGAGAGGAGCTGACTTTTGTACCAAGGAAAAAATCAAGGGAAGAGCATAAGAAAAGTTCTCAGTGAAGATGAAGATATTGTGAAACAAGATTTCACCGTGTCTTATGATCGTGTGGGGAGATTTGTGTTTGACAAAGAGTTGCAGATTGTGAAGCTCTACGTTTTGGATTCTCATGCAGATAAATAAACGTCGGGAGGACTTTGAAACAAACTTTGATTTTGATGAGTCTGATCGTGATTGGCCTCTTCCTGAGGTCAACCCTTACGAATGTTGCAAAAAGAGACTATATTTTGAGCAATGTGACATACCCATGTTGAACACAATTTTTTCAATGATAAACAAGCTGTTTCAGTCAATTTAAATTTATTTTAAAACCAAATGATCAGTCAGATAATAGTGTATTCGGTATAACAAACCTGAACAATGATGTTGTAATGTTTCTTTTCAGTGTTTACTCACCCTTCTATGTGTTCCTTGCTCTATGTTTAATAAATGGCTGTTGGATTAAGTTTTCCCAAGCCACAATACATTACTGTTACTTGAAACAAGTGTCTTAACAAAAATCCTAATAAACCTCGTAATCTATAATCAAAATATCTTCCAGTGAAAATGACAGAATTCTCTTTGGTGACATAAGCTAGGCTTCGCCGGTCAAAACACATCCCTAATTAGGCCCCTTCACCCTCCTCCACTTTTAGAGTGCAACACCCCCATCTCAACAACCAACCAAGCAACACACTCTCTAATTTTTCAAATAATAAGGCTTCGACGGATCTGAACCATAAACCAGAAATTGAAACTGAAATTGCACAAGGCCTGGATCGTCGTGGATTAATACAGTCAGTCCAGATTCTGGGAAATGGTGACAACATTCTATATTGATTAGGGTACAAAGTCTATCTCTTGAATTAAATTCTGAAAAGGATATCCGACGCTGGGCAAAGGCAGATGGATTGCAACTGGAGTTCTGGCGCCGCTACGGATGATCAGCTGAAGTGCGACTGCACCCCGGGGGAAGCGTGTCATGTAACAGACTACATAGACACTATGTTTAAACAGCGTTACCGAGAACAAATGATCAAACTGATGCATGCGGTCATAGAGAATCCAAATCATGATTGTACCGGGGATACCAAGTGTGTAAAAAATCTTAAGAATGAAATGAATGTTGTAAGAAGCCTGAAAAATAACCCATGGCCTGATTTGACTAGTATGTTTATTACCAGTAAAGAATCAGTCTGTGTAACGACTAGAAAAATTCTGGATGTCTGAATGTGACGATGAGATGGACATTAACGAGGTTCTCTGTCTGCGTACATGTGTAACAGATTTATGTACATTTTTGGTTTCAAAAAAAAATTATGGTTCCATGACATGTGAAATTGTTCAAACTTACGTCAACTACATAATAGAACAAAACATGCTGGCCTGTAGAGATTTTCTTTTCTGGCTTGACCACCTGTAATGTCATTATTACTGTTTGTTAGTAATGCCAATTTGACCATTTTCTTCACTATTTCAATGTATGAATGTATATTCAAAAATGTATTGTTGAAATAAAATGTTGGATCACATTTTAATCATTTGTGGTTTATGAAACAATGGGTCTGAGCTCATGAAAAATGTGTTAATGTTATATTTAAAAGAAGCAGTCTTGGTTCAGAGTGTTAGATGGATATTTCAAGAAAAAATATTTGTAAAGATCCTCTATATTCACACACACTCACATTACCCAAAACTGTGTTTAAATACGTCAATTTTAATCGAGCAATTTAAGAAATCTGACGTATTTAACACAGTTTTGGGTAATGTGAGTGTGTGTGAATATAGAGGATCTTTACAAATATTTTTTCTTGAAATATCCATCTAACACTCTGAACCAAGACTGCTTCTTTTAAATATAACATTAACACATTTTTCATGAGCTCAGACCCATTGTTTCATAAACCACAAATGATTAAAATGTGATCCAACATTTTATTTCAACAATACATTTTTGAATATACATTCATACATTGAAATAGTGAAGAAAATGGTCAAATTGGCATTACTAACAAACAGTAATAATGACATTACAGGTGGTCAAGCCAGAAAAGAAAATCTCTACAGGCCAGCATGTTTTGTTCTATTATGTAGTTGACGTAAGTTTGAACAATTTCACATGTCATGGAACCATAATTTTTTTTTGAAACCAAAAATGTACATAAATCTGTTACACATGTACGCAGACAGAGAACCTCGTTAATGTCCATCTCATCGTCACATTCAGACATCCAGAATTTTTCTAGTCGTTACACAGACTGATTCTTTACTGGTAATAAACATACTAGTCAAATCAGGCCATGGGTTATTTTTCAGGCTTCTTACAACATTCATTTCATTCTTAAGATTTTTTACACACTTGGTATCCCCGGTACAATCATGATTTGGATTCTCTATGACCGCATGCATCAGTTTGATCATTTGTTCTCGGTAACGCTGTTTAAACATAGTGTCTATGTAGTCTGTTACATGACACGCTTCCCCCGGGGTGCAGTCGCACTTCAGCTGATCATCCGTAGCGGCGCCAGAACTCCAGTTGCAATCCATCTGCCTTTGCCCAGCGTCGGATATCCTTTTCAGAATTTAATTCAAGAGATAGACTTTGTACCCTAATCAATATAGAATGTTGTCACCATTTCCCAGAATCTGGACTGACTGTATTAATCCACGACGATCCAGGCCTTGTGCAATTTCAGTTTCAATTTCTGGTTTATGGTTCAGATCCGTCGAAGCCTTATTATTTGAAAAATTAGAGAGTGTGTTGCTTGGTTGGTTGTTGAGATGGGGGTGTTGCACTCTAAAAGTGGAGGAGGGTGAAGGGGCCTAATTAGGGATGTGTTTTGACCGGCGAAGCCTAGCTTATGTCACCAAAGAGAATTCTGTCATTTTCACTGGAAGATATTTTGATTATAGATTACGAGGTTTATTAGGATTTTTGTTAAGACACTTGTTTCAAGTAACAGTAATGTATTGTGGCTTGGGAAAACTTAATCCAACAGCCATTTATTAAACATAGAGCAAGGAACACATAGAAGGGTGAGTAAACACTGAAAAAGAAACATTACAACATCATTGTTCAGGTTTGTTATACCGAATACACTATTATCTGACTGATCATTTGGTTTTAAAATAAATTTAAATTGACTGAAACAGCTTGTTTATCATTGAAAAAATTGTGTTCAACATGGGTATGTCACATTGCTCAAAATATAGTCTCTTTTTGCAACATTCGTAAGGGTTGACCTCAGGAAGAGGCCAATCACGATCAGACTCATCAAAATCAAAGTTTGTTTCAAAGTCCTCCCGACGTTTATTTATCTGCATGAGAATCCAAAACGTAGAGCTTCACAATCTGCAACTCTTTGTCAAACACAAATCTCCCCACACGATCATAAGACACGGTGAAATCTTGTTTCACAATATCTTCATCTTCACTGAGAACTTTTCTTATGCTCTTCCCTTGATTTTTTCCTTGGTACAAAAGTCAGCTCCTCTCTCATTTCAGCAGAACTTCTTGGCGGCGTTACACACATCATTCTTCTAGATGTTTCAGGACTGTTTGGAGCTGCGGCAGTCATTGTTACAGGAGCATGCAGAAAGTCTTCTGTGGTTAACTATATGCCCCTAAACCTTTTTTAAATATCACACTTGGAATGTAGGTAAGAGCCCACAGGTGTGAAACAAACAAGGATGTGACACCTTCAGTAGGCCTAAAACATTGGATGCTTTAGCACATTCAGTGAGATTATTTTCTCTTAAACAATGTATGTTTTCCTTGCGACCAAAGCATTCAAATGATTTTCTAGTAAATCTAAAGCACACTGTTGCAAGGTACTTTTGTTTACACCTTAAGTTTGTGATGACCACTAATATAATTTAATAATGTACAAATCGGCCGAGAACTATAATTATTATTAATGTGTACATTACTTTAATCGAGCAAATTTAAAGAAATCTGACGTATATAAATGCAGTAAAGCAGAGAACACAAAGAGCTCGCTAACATTACAGCAGTTCTGTTTGCAAAAAAAAAAATCCAGAGACTGACACACACAAAACTCTTTACAATCATGCATGACAATACAATACGATTGTGATGTTCAAAATGAAACTGTGGTTCAGAACAACACGCACAAATCATGGAAAGATAAAAAGAAAACATTTTAATTCTGCCACAACTAAGGCTCAAGCTCATTTTTGTTTGGTCTGGTTTCAGAGTTGGACTACTACAGTGAAAAACTTTTTGTACAGTACATATCTTCACAATGGAGTAATGTGGTGTTAAACATTTGGAGCAGTAACAAATACTATTCAACATAAACTAGAACCCCAAAACTCTAATGTAACTGTGAGCTAGTTTCACATCATGTAGATTATCTCGGTAATGAAATATCGGCTCACTTGCATTTTCTGGCTAACAACTGAAATGTGGACTGATGCTAAACCCGTTTTTCAGGCATCAAGGTTTGGTGAAATATACGTTATAAAATTTAAAAGATGATAAACTATATCAGATGTTCTTAAAAATGTAAACGTCGGACACGACAACTTTGTAAACACGTAATAACTAATATTTTAAGATAGATAAATGTTTAGATATTTTGTGAAAACAAAGATATACTACAACATTTCAGGGGCCCATGCTGTCGAAGACCATAATTTCACACGGTGTTGTTTTAAAAGTAAAAGTAGATCAATTATAAAGACAGTCATGACAACACTCAGTTCCAGTCGTTAGTCTGATGAATACCTAAAACATCTAAAACATGTGTTGGTGCAGACCATCTAAAATGGACTAAAACATGCCCCTTTCAATGAATTCTTTCTACATGTGATCTCTGGTTTATTTAGTGTGATGTTTAGAGAAACAGAGAAAGGAAATAGTTCCTGTGGCATCCATGACTTTTAATGTCTAACATTAGGTAAGTGTAATAGATGGGTTTGTATTAAGTGTAACAGTCAGAACAGAAAATGGCAGGACTCATTTTCAAGTTGATTGAAAATGTTGTGTCTTTGTGACACTGGTAGACCAGAAAAAGCTCTAAAGTGCATCACAATCTCAGTTTAAACAGTCTCTTGACAATCATTTAATCATCTTGTACTACATTTTGTTCATGTTTTTGCCTGTTTACCAAACTCCGAGAATAGTCTTTATCTAAAAAACAATAAAAAAGATACACGGCTGGTGGGCCGGATCAACATTAAAAGTTTTCACAATAGTTTAGAAGAGAGGATTTCACTATTAGGTATTTGTTATTCTGATACATATTTCTGTTGTGGAAACATATTTCCTGTATAAAAGAGTATGTCTATAACCTATTCAAGGGGGTTTAGTGCAATCTTATGGATCTTAAACGTAATCACATTACAACAAGGTCACATAGTCCCTCTAGCAAATCCACCAAAAGTGGAGAAAGCAGAAAATTCTTAGCACACAGTAGATGCTAATGCTTCTGACATAAAGCGAGGATACATAGGCCTACTCTTTAATGTCCAGTAGAAATGTTGAAACTAACGAGTACGACAAATAAAAATGTGAACATCATCATCAGCTATATGAACAAGAGCTCTAGATGTAGGGGCGATATTTTTATGCTGTAGTTATGCTGTAAAAATCCCTATGAACAGGCACTGTATGTTTGACCACAGTCAGAGAAAACTCTTCATCAGAAAACTGCAAAACAACATGTAAACAGATCAGTCAACTATCTCTGGTAAAAATAAATAAATAAAATAAAATAATATATATTTACAAGTCACACATTGACAATTTTTGTCTTATGTGCTCATTACAGCTAAAATCCTGTTGTGCCAAATGCCATACACACTTTTGCATTTTTTAATTCAGTGATTTTTTAGTCAGTTTTGCTACGTATGCAGAAGTTATGTTTGAATTTTTCTATAACCATTACAAAAGTGAGAACATCGTAGTTCTCAAATGTGTCTGTATTACAACAAAAGCCCATCTAACAGATCTGGCAGAAGTGGAGAAACAGATGTTTAGCACATACACACATTGTAGATGCTTACGTACACCAGAGATGTTGCTTTATTTGAGTCAAAGAAGATGGCCATAGGAACTGATAACATTCTTTAATATGGTTGTGTTTTGTCAAAATAATAAAAAAGTTCGGTCAAATGTTTAATACTTCTTCTTACATGAATAGGATGTGCTCACCCTGCTCTCTTTCCCACGCGAGAGTTAGCATGAACTTACAGGAGTCTTAAAACAAAAACGGCAAAACAAACAAAATGTGAATGGTTTCATCTGCTATCTGAACAAGATGACTTAATCTAGTGGATTAATAAAAAAATACCATTTACAAATCAACATAATTTTTTTTTAACAATTGTATTCTGAATTTTATATGCATTGTAAACATTTGCTTTCTTGCTATACTCTCTTTCTTAGTGATTTGGTCACGTGAATACACAAAAGGTTATGGATAAAATTTATCTCTACACAGGAGTGTGGAAACTTTAACATGCTCAAACTTAAACGAGTGGGCATCTTTCAGTGGAACCGTTTCATTTGTTTAGGTTGTAATAGTTTTAAGTGTAAAACAGCTAGACTTCATTTTTGTGTCGATACTTCATGTGATCACACTTTTTGGACAGACACAAAGTTGCACTAAAAGAAATATCTCGGAGAGAAAAACTGTAACTCAATTTCTTAATTTTCATTTATTCCTATTATGATGACACCACACAAAGATCACCTAAAAACGTACAGTCCAACAAACAAATTGTGAACGGCCGTCCAAAATCTTGACATGGCTAAATCTTGAGGTGTAAGAAAAATGTCATTTACAAAACATTGTGATTCTTAGATGTGAAACACCCTTGACATAATCTGCTGGCATGCAAAAATAGTCATAAATGTTTTAGCACAGCTATCTACACAAATAGTATGAGAACTGTATATCGTGTCACTTGCATAGAAAATTCATTACCAGTTTATCAGAGTCAAAAGGAAATGATGATAATAGTTGAAACATCCTTAGCTTGTACATTTCTTTCATTTTGAAAATCACAGCTGCTGGTGCTAAATTTTTTTTTGTAAACCATTTAACATTACATGATGCCTACAAAATAGTCAAATAGTCAAAGTCTATGTTTTCTGTTCTAGGTAAGAACATTTACACCAAGTGTTATAGGCCGGGTAAATAATTAGAAAATAGTATTTCTGTCGAATGAGAAAAGTTCAGTCATACATTTAAGATGTAGAAATGATGTTTTTGCCAAACACATCCAAAGAGTTTTCTACTCTTGTGAAAAAGCACTTGTGCGCATAAATGATCTAAAGAAACAATGCTGTTCATCAGGTAATTTAAACATTTTTTAAGACAATAGACAGTGTGCCTTGCTTTAGTGACACACAATGTGTAATCTTTTAAACATTTTTAAAATGGTAGGTGTAATTATTTTACTGAGTTTAAGCTAAATGTATATTTGTTCATTTACAGTACACATACTACAGGTTAGATTATTAAATTAAAACATTTCTTACATAACACAAAGTAAAAACAACAAATACGAATTTGCTCATAAATAAAATTTAGTTTACTCAGTTTTACTGTGTGTGTGTGTGTGTTTGTGTGGTTCAGGTATACCCCATGTTATGGGGAACAATGATGGCAATATCCAAAATCCTTGGGGATTGTTTTTGTCCCTGTGAGGAAACAAGTTTATAAATCATACAGAATGAAAATCTTAAAATTAACGAAATTTTCTGTAAGGGGTAGGTTTAAGTGTAAGGTTGGTGTATGGTGATGCAAAATACAATTTGTACAGTCTAAAAAGCATTACGTCTACGGGATGTCCCATAGAACATGGAAAACCAATTTGTGTGTGTGTGTGTGTGTGTGTGTGTGTGTGTTTAAAGTCGGTTTTAAAATTAGCGTGAGATTTCAACTCCTTTTACACATCACATATTATGGATAGTATTTTCTTAACATTAAGGAATGCCTGTTTGATTTTATTAATTCCAGATAACATTCAATTATTTATCTCTTCAGCGGCTTGGTTAGTTGATGATTTAGATAATTGTCTCTCTCACTCTTTGAAATTCTCACCTGGAAATACACCAGACATCGTCCTCCTTTTCAAATGTGTTTGTAGACGGGGAGCATGTGGCCTGTCGGTGCCTAGGTATCAACACCATATAGATCAAACAAACATTGATCCTGTCAAGACGTCAAAACCCTCACTTTTGCACAGCCATTTTTTTTCCCAAGGAAGAACCCAAACACCTCCCTACTGTCTTTAGGCGTGAACAACAGGACTTCACAGAAACCCCCCCACAGCTCTGGTTACAGATACAACCATCATAAGAAACCCCCCACTGCTCTGGTAACAGATACAACCATCATGTATCCAGTAATAAACACAACACAAGTCAAATCTGAGATCTCTTTGATCTTTTGATTTACACACCTCTGCCATGTCAATCAAGGGTCACAGGACCCCAGTGGCATGGCAACCGCTTTGACTGACAGGCCATATAGTCATAAATCAATCCAAACTGACCATGCACACTTCTGACTACCTGTCAATCTACACGGACTGTACGGCCATAAATCAGGCCATAAATCAGGGTCATAAATCATCAAGACTTGAGATAAAGTGTATGATAGGACTACTAAGATTCCATTTATAAACATTGTGTTAACATGAACAATATTTATATAGCATTCATTCATGTCAGTTAATATTCCAAACTTAAACATTAAATCATTGTTTTATTGTGATTTTTTTCCAAGCACATTTTACCAATTCCAAACCATATCAATCTTAATAACTACCATTATTTTTTATTTAATCATTTATGAGTGCTATACAATAGTCCAGGAAAGCTGGAAGAGAAAAACAGGTCAAGAAGAACTGACAAAAGAATTGGGAAGAATTAGGAATTAATGTGAAGATTAATTTTTAGTCAATTCTGCAAGACAGACTTTCAGGAAAAGGAGGTGGAATAAAAATGAGCTCCTAAATCTTAATCCCGGATTCTGGAAGATATATTCCTCAAACCATCGGACAAGAGGAGGTGGTGCTGGTCCTTCACGAGTCACTCTAATCTGTTCATTAAGCCTATATATAAAGTCTTAATATATAGTATTTCACAATACTTCATGGTATTCTAATTAAATATTTTTTTGGAATCTTAGATCTCTCAGAACCTGACACATTTGCCGCGTTTCCACCGAAATTACCCGGAACATTTGTACCAGGAACTTTTTTTCCCAGGAACTTTTTTCCCCCCAGACCTGTTGCTTTCTGCGTTTGAAGTACCGGGTAGATTAGGCAAATAGACTGGTGACGTAGGTCTGCGCGCGTTTCTCAATACAAAGTACTGCTGATTAAAAAAAAAAAAAAAAAAAAAAAGTACGCTTATTTTGGACGTGCATCATCTGGTAGTTAGTTCTGACTTCCTGCATTCGTCTTGGGAGTGTGATGTCCGCGACGACGCAAGTCCGGTAAATCTATAAACAGCAGCGTACTTGATAACTTCAGTCTGCTCGTCATGGCTACTGCAATTTTCTTTACTGTATAACAATAAAACGAAATAGGATATCAAATACCACTGCCTCCTTTCGTTTTCATTTACGCATAATAACAGCTGCAGAAATGTACTTAGTTCAGGGAAATGTGTATATGCAGCCATTACAATGAAACGAAATATTATATAAATTTGCCTTTTTTATTTTCATTTTAACATATAGATAAATTAAATACAGACCAAAGAAAACCTGTTAGATTTACCCTGCAGCTGAATGATGTTTTATGTTTAACCACTAAAGACACATCAGAGCCAGCGGCACATATCAGAAGGTCTATCCCAGGAGAGGCTGCTTCTCGGCGGATACATGAGGATTGAGCTCCCGCTGATCGAGTGGAGCTCACCGTCTACGAGATCAGCGAAACACATTTTTTAAATAGGCACTGTCTTTATAAATAAACCATAGATTTGAGTTTTAAACAACTACTTCTCGCCTGAAATACTTTTAAAATTACATTTCATGACACAATAACGGTAATATTTGAAAATGATCCGAATAAATGGTGTTTGAACTCAACCAATGCTGCGTGAACTCAGATCGTTTTGGCTAATGCAATTTTCCCCTCAGTATATTTACAATAAAACGAAATAGGATATAAAATACCACTGCCTCCTTTCATTTTCATTTAAACATAATAACAGCTGCAGAAATGTACTTAGTTCAGGGATATGTGTAACATTATATACAGCCATTACAATGAAACGAAATATTATATAGACTTGCCTTTTTATTTTCATTTTAACATACAGATAAATTGAATACAGACCAAAGAAAACCTGTTAGATTTACCCCGCGGCTGAATTATATTTTATGTTTAACCACTAAAGACACATCAGAGCCAGCGGCACATATCAGAAGGTCTAGCCGATTTGAGGCTGCTTCTCTGCGGATACATGAGGACTGAGCTCCCGCTGATCGAGTGGAGCTCACCGTCTACGAGATCGGCGAAACACATTTTTAAATAGGCGCTGTCTTTATAAATAAACAAGAGATTTGAGTTTTAAACAACTACATTCTCGCCTGAAATACTTTTAAAATTACATTTCATGACACAATAACAGTAATATTTTGAAAATGTTGATCCGAATAAATGGTGGTTGACCTCAACCAATGCTGCGTGAACTCAACCAATCAGAATGTTTAGCGCCAAAGTCCCGCCCCCGAAAGTTCCGGAACTTTAAAAAAGTACCACCTCGCCAGCAGGTACTTTCTGGGGGGCATTTTTTTACCCGGAACTTTTATTTAGTTCCTGGTTCCTGCGGTGGAAACACACCAAGTACCGGACCAAGTCCCTAGTTCCTGGGTAAAGTTCCTGCGGTGGAAACGCGGCTATTGTAATTCTGAGACTCCAGGAAAGTGGCAGTTCTGTAAAATGTTGGCGCTGGAGACTAACTGCTCCCTGATAGTTTCACACCTAATTCACTTAACACACACACAAACACACACACACACACATTAACCACAGTGACAGAGGGACAGAGTGACATCAGATGTATGATAGTTTTTTAATTTTCTATCATCCATATAATGTTGTATAGTCATGAAACTATGCATATTTCCTCAGAATGACTTGTATTCTATGTGTACATTTTTTTGAAGTGTTTAGAAGCTGCACTTCTAAATAAAAATAAAAGACATTTACTGGTTACTTTTTTACTGTTATTTCAAAAAATCACCACGACAAAACCATTCAAGCTATCCAAAATTAATTCGCACCTGTTCTGTAAGATAAATTCTTTAAACAGTGGTAAAAGAGGATGTGGTGCTGAACCTTCAAGAGTCACTCAAAACGTATCTGTCCATAAAGCCTATAAAGAATTATCCTTAATATACAGTTCACAATACTTCAGCTTGTTATTCTAATTAAGTGAGGGTCATTTTATCAGTAAAATACATAAAATACATATTATTTTTCTTTGAAAGATTTCTATAAATGATTTAAATCATACTTGTTTCCACAATAATTATTTAAAAGTAATCCTATAGCTCCCTCTGGTGGCCATTATTGGTACTAAGAATTGCAAGCTTCATTTATAAGTTATGATAGTTTTAATTTTATGCTGGCTCTTGAAAATGATAAAGCTATGAAACTTACTGTGCTTCCTTCAAATGATGACTTCTGCGTATATAAAAAATTATGAAGAGTTGGAATGAAAATTTTTAAAGATATAGTAAAATAACTATTGTATTTTTTTTATGTTACTTTAATAAATCGCTATGGCCACACCATTTAAGGTATCCTAAACCCATTTGCAATTTAACATCTTCAGTATATTAGCTTCATGTTAAAAAAGTTTGGTGTGAACTACTTGTGTCTTCTTGGAGGAGTATGAATTCATTTACAGGCTGATTTTATCATAAATCCACAATAAAATTTCTGAGTTCTGTATCAATCTGTGTTGTTGTTTGTTTATTTTTATTTTTTTATTTTTCATAGGAAGATAACTGACCCTTTACTCTCCTTTTTAATAAATGTGCTTATAAACCAAGAACAAGCTTTTTATAGCTGTATTTATAAACTGCTAACTACTGACTATTAATATTGGGACAAGGCTTTATAAAGCATGAACTGAATATTTACTTTTTGAGTTTGAAATTATTATTTGCAGCACAAATAAGGTTTTTTAGGATTTTTAAAAATCCCTAAAACTGTCAGAAAAGGATAAGGCCTAAGATTTCTATGTGAGTGGCTAAATTTATTTGTTTTTATAACTATAATGCATAAACTATGAAATTATACAAAATGTTTAAAAAAGTACAACAGTTATTGTTTTCCAGTGTTTTTTTTTTTTTTTTTTTTTTTTACATTTCAAAAAATTAGCCTACTGCAATCATTCTAAACAGCTTGAATAAAACCTGTTAATATTTATTATAGACCACTGTAACTGTGTATAATCTAACAAACAAGTTTATTATGAAAATAAAAGTGTGTACACCAGATAAATTGGACGATAAAGAAATTGCTAACAATAGTATAATAGAGCATGTTTTAGGTTTTTAGGCGTTTAGATGCAGAAATGGACAAATCAAATGTAAAATCAAATAATCTTGTCCGTGATGTGTTCGTTCTTACGACGAAAGGCAGAATCCTGCAGCTGGAGAGATATGTTATTGTGCCAGTCGCGGTGTCAAATAGTCTTGCACACTTAAACGGGTCACAGACACCTGCATTTAGCTCTTGTTGTGTTATAATGGGTGTATTGTGTGCATTTGTGGCAATATTTTATTTTAAAAAGCTCTTAAACAAGAATAAATTCGTTTGTTTTCAGCTCGTAACACTACGCGCTGATCGGAGCGGTGATTTCAGATATAGGCAGCCGCAAATATTTCATTTAAACACAAACAGTTCAAAAACATCTTAATTTAGCTCTTGGTGTGTTCTAATTGGTGAATTGTGTGATATCGCTGCAATACTTTATTTTTAATAGCTATAAAACAAGAATAAACTAGTTTTTTTCTGAGCTCGTCATTCCACACGCTCATGCTTAGAGCGGTGATTCATCTCTCGTCTTTCTCACGTATCACTGACCACACATCAATTATTAATGAGCCCTGACCTGGTAATAATCATATATGTTGCTTTAGCTTGTCAGTGTGAATTAAATCCAAATATTTATTTGTATTTTAACCGATTTAATAGTGAAACCAAAAGAGAGTCTCCTCCCTTTCAGTCGAATTTCCCTTTCAGGAATTGCACCTAGGGGCGCTATTTCTCTCAGACAATGGAAGTCTAAGCACACACACTCAAACAGAGGGACAGAGTGAGATGAGATGTCTGACATTTTTTAATTTTCTGTTATCCATACAGTGTTGTAAATTCGTGAAACTATGCATATTTCCTCAGAATGACTTTTTCATCTGTATGAAAAAATTATTTGACGTGTTTGGAAGCTGCAATTTAAAAATACAATAATGATTCCCTTTGTAAGGTCATTTCAAAAAATCACCACGGCAAAACCATTAAAGCTATCCAAAATCTATTCACAATTTAAGTTCCTATCAGAAATACTGATGTGTGTTCAGAGTTTTGTGAAATTCTAAGTATGTTATTTGCCTCAAAATCACCTAAGAAGTATTCCAGTTTGACATGTTGCCACGCCAACAATTTTTTAGATATCAATATCCCCCCAGCAGATTTATATCGGCTGTGTCTTAACATTATTCTGATGAAGTTTGAAGCAAATCGAGTAATAATAAGATGCTGAATTCAAATCATTTTGAAAATGACACACTTCCTTCTGCCAGTTGGTGGCGCTATAACTTTGACTCCTAATAGTCACATATATGCGATCGAAATCATACAACGAATAATCTGATGAAGTTTGATTAAAATCAGGAAATGTATGTGGATGGTATTAGACACTTCCTGTTTCTCATTTCTCGCCATAATTTCAACGCCTCGCCACGAGCAAACCGTTCGAGATATCAAAAATCCCCTGGCAATTTTTCATCCCCAGTGTCTTGAGATCATGTTGACCGAGTTTGGTGGCAATCGTCAAAAAAACGATGAGATCTATATGTGTACTGAGTTTCAAATGAATATGTGCAAGTATATGTGAGCTATACATCAACATTTCTGATATATGGCCCTCCATATTCCAGGGGGCGCTGTAGAGCCCCTGTGCCACGCCCGTGTATCAGTCTCTGCCCGGCCCTAATGGCCGCAGGTTCCAATCTGTGTGCTAATTTTCAAGACTTTTTAAGCATGTTAAGGGCCCCAAAAGCCCCCGAGACGTTGGAAAATAATAATAATAATAATAAAAAAAATAATCCTAAGGAAAACAATAGGCCTCTCGCCCTTTGGGCTTGAGCCCTAATAATAAGAATAATCCTTAGGGGAACAATAGGGCTCTTCGCCCCTTCGGGCTTGAGCCCTAATAATCCTTAGGGGAACAATAGGGCTCTTCGCCCCTTCGGGCTTGAGCCCTAAAAAAATAAAAAAAAATAATCCTAAGGAAAACAATAGGGCTCTCGCCCTCCAGGCTTGAGCCCTAATAATAATAATAATAATAAACAAAGCAGATACAAGAGGGTCCTCGCACCTCGGTGCTCGGGCCCTAAATATCAAGGAAAAGGACCAGTTACACAAATAGACAGGAGGAGGTTTGGTTTAACAGATTATGAATAGGACACACTGGTTTAAATAGCAATTTATTTATCATAAAGAAACATCCATCTGGGAATTGTGAGGTTTGTGGAGAGAGAGAAGATGTGGAGCATGTCCTTTTAAGATGTAGAAGGTTTAATAGGGAAAGAGAAATACTGAAAAGGGCAGTTGATACAGCTAAGAAAGTATTCTCCTTGGAA
Organism: Carassius auratus; assembly: GCF_003368295.1. Lineage (NCBI taxonomy): Eukaryota > Metazoa > Chordata > Actinopteri > Cypriniformes > Cyprinidae > Carassius > Carassius auratus. Next base: position 28,270 of record NW_020528776.1, read on the forward strand.
ACATTATTGGCAGAGCCCAGGTCAGGAAGCATAAATAGCTCTATAGTAGCATTCAACAAAGATACACAGTTAGCATGTAGGATTTAGAATTTTGTTGTTTTTTGTTTTTTGTTTTTTTGCTTTATTCAGTTTCTTTAAAAACCCAAAATGAACTGCACCTCAGTCCAGCAGATGGCGGTAATACACTTTGTTTGTAAACTGCCGTAAAACTCAACAGAAGAAGAAGAAGAAGAGTTCATTCTGCCTGCGCGTCCATAGACATCATATAAGTAGACGCCCTATTGGCCGCTGGGCGACGAGATTTGCGGCCGCCATCTTGAACCGGTCGTACTCCTCGTTTCGTTGCATAGCAGCAGTTAAGAAACCAGAGCACTGTGCAGCATTTTCCTGTTCTAATCGGCGGACCTTCGCAAGTACGCCTCAGGATTACTTTTCACATTTATTACTACTATTGTTATTTGTGTTTGCGCACGTGATTTCAGGAAGTAATGTATATTAACCCTCTGATGGTCTTCGTTTCCTGTCGTGTTTTTTGACAATAACATTTCATTTTGTAACAAGATAATATATATATATATATATATATATTTTACAAATGTAATTTTACTCTGTTTGTTAATGTTTTTACTCAACATTTGTGCTGTTTTGGAGGATTTATGATATCTTCTAAATTTCTATAAATAAATAAATATTTATTTAAATAGGCTTTTTACAAAAATTTTTATGTAAAATTCACTTTATAAAAGACACAGATTTCTAACTTTCATTCATGGGGATAACATGGATAATTTTAAATGATTTAATGTAACATTTATACCCATTTTTTTTGGAAAATGAAGTTTTAAAATAAAAATAAAACACTTCAACCACTAGATGGCTATAGAGCTCTCCTATATGCTATTTGCTATTTGACTACCTGAAAGATATCTTTTCACAAGTTGGATTCAGTTGGATTCATATCTAAATATTATAAAATCACAATTATAACAAAAATAAAATATTTTTTGTCAAATTTTAGTGATTTTATTACTGCAAAAATCCCAGTTTTTCAATGCTCTTGGTTTCTGTACTGTAGATTTAAAAGGCTTGGGGGTGATAAATGAAAAAATAAAACAAACAAAGCTAACTTCATAAACTCAGGTGCTTAACGTGTGATGAACTTTTCATCATCAACAAAGAAATGATACCACCCCAGCTCTCTTAATTTTGTTTTTCTTTACTGCAGTGTTTCACAAAAACACAGTTACAGCAGTCAGAGACAGGCTTATCGAAGAAGAAACTGGACCAAGATCCCAACTAAACCAAACACTGTCCACCACAATGGTGACTTCAAATGAATCAAGTATCAACATTTAAACCTCTGTTAATTCTCAATAAGAGCTTCTCTAGATGTCTGACAGAAAAAAAGTCAGTCTAATGATTCCATGTTTGTGGAGATGTTTGATCCTCCTCTGCTGAGATCTTCAGAGATTTAATGTCTTTGATTTGCATCTGATTTTACCACATGCTCAATCGTCAGTTATTTCATTGTTTCATAAAGATTATTTTATTTTCTTGATTTTAGGACAAACACAGTGTCTGGAAATTACGCTGAAATAGCATGACTCTAAATCTAACGCATCCCTGAGAGTGTTGATTTGTCCAGAAACAGTATAAATTATGCCTAAATGAACCTTAAATGATGTTGAAAATATGTCCACGGACCACTTTTGAACTAGTTTTTAACCTTTTAAGGAGGTTCTGTGAACGTCTAAATCAGACTTACAGAAGACGTCAAAAAAAGACGTCATAAAAACTTTCATTCTGGCTCCTCAGTGGACGTCTTTTCAACGTCAGCAAAGACATAAAAAGACTTCCACTGGACGTAACTTTGCCCAGTGGGTTGCAGTGCTTGCATTTACTTTAATTTGTAAAAACCATCCATCGTTTCCTCAACATTCGCATCATGTTTTTGCTGCGCGCAGCTCTGCGATCGTGCTGACGTGGCGAGTATAAACCAGAAATGTTAGCTCTTATGAGTTGGACGGTGGACTCGCCAGTGTGACCGCTCACAAAATTTAGTCGAATAGGCAGTAAAAATGGTCGCAGTCTGGAGTCCTGCAATTAAATATAACCAAAACAGGCTATTATTATTTTTGTATATATATATCAATAATAAACTAAATATAAATAAAACTCGTCCATTCCGTTTTGTAATTTTTTTTTTTTTTTTTTTTTTTTGTCTGTATGAAAAGGTGATTTATTTCTATTAAAGGTATGTTTATGTGGAGATGGCGATGGTATATAATTGGTTCCAGGGAAAAAAAAAATGTGTGGGGGTGCTATGGGGGTAGGGCTGGGCGATATATCTAACGATATGATCATGCGCATCTAATCAGTAAAGCTGCTTCCATGATCACCGCTAAAATCTCCATCACCTGCTTATAATTGGAGTGGCGTTTAATAGACAGAGCCGTAGATCGCTGACAAGCCACGCCATATCGCGTTCATTATCGCAGATGAATCGCCTTCGATAATGAACGCGATATGGCGTGGCTTGTCAGCGATCTACGGCTCTGTCTATCAGAGGTGGGACTTTCAAGTCACAAGCAAGTCTTCAAGTCATATTCAAGTCCCTGAAAGGGTTAAAGCTAAAGAGATAATTAAGTGACTAATTAAATGATGATTGTGCATTAGTGATGAACATCTGCTGTTAACAATCAACATCACTGAAGTAAAGAGAAACACAAGAACTACAACTGAATTTAGCCACAGCCTTCAACTGAAAAAAAAAAACCCCCAATGCCACCATAATTGTGGTCAAGGTTTGCTTTAAGTAGTGTCTTGACCCTTTTACTAATTCAAAACAATTGCAATATTGTTTTCGCAACAAACATGTATGTATTGCTGAGTCGAACCCTGCAGTAACAGATGATCTTATGCTTTTTCTGCTTATAGCTCATGATGACTGAACATCATTAAATTGTGTTTATCTTTGGATAGTAGACTGACACTCAGCTGTTACTGAACTGAAGTAAAAAAAAAAAATCACAATGCTTCAATGTTGAAAGACACAAAAGGAGACAATCAGTTCAGGTTTTTAGACAAACACACTTATCACACGATCCTCAACAGTGGTGACAATTTTTCATACTGCAGTGCATGACGGGAGTTTTTACTAAGGTTTTACCCAGCATACAACATTTTGTTGATTGTCACCACTGTTGAGAGTCATATGCTGGTTCTTGATGTCTGTGTGTGTCTACAGAGCATAGTTTTTCAAATTTTGTATGCACTTAGTAGATTTAAAATTCACTTACTTTAATTTTTCCCCATAGTGTAGTTTTACTGGGTTAATTATGCTAAACTTAAATAGAGCTAATGTTAATTTGATTGTAATCTGACCACCTATCACATACAGATTAATTTCTTCTCTCTGCTTTACAGCACCTCATGCAATGCTACATAGAGAGATCTAACATGAAAGTCAAGGGTCAAGAGCCCCACTAAAGCAAACACTCATCTCCTTTATGGTTGCATCACTTTAACCAATAAAACATCAACATCTGATCCTCTGTAATTCTCAAGAACAGCAGGTGTTCATCATTAATGCACACTCATCATTTAATTAGTCACTTAATTATCTCATTAACTTTAACCCTTTGAGGACTTGAGATATGACTTCAAGACTTGCTTGTGATTTGCAAGTCCCACCTCTGGTAAAAGCTGAATGTTAGTCAACAATCCAAAGAAGACTATCTCATGATGTCCAAGTCATCATGAGTTAAAAGCAGAAAAAGCATAAGATCAATGCATACATATTTGTTGTGAAAACAATATTGAAATTGTTTTGAATCAAATTGCTTTGAATTAGTAAAAGGGTCAAGACACTACTTAAAGCAAACCCTATGATGTTGAGTCATATGAAGTGAAGTCAGTGTCAGTGATGGAGGGAGAATCTGTCACTCTACACACTGATATTACTGAAATACAGAGAGATTATGAAATCGAGTGGAGGTTTAACAGCATTCGCATAGCTACAGCAAACATTCCTGAATATAATGATGAGAGATTCAGAGACAGACTGAAGCTGGATCAGACCGGATCTCTGACCATCACAAACACCAGCACCACAGACTCTGGGGACTATAAAGTTAGTACCACTATCAAAAATACTGAGTCAATCAAGAGATTCAGTCTTACTGTTTATGGTGAGTATAGAGAGTATATCCTTTTCATATTAAACATGATATCGTTCTCATAATTATCCATATTTCAAAATGTTTCTTATATTTGAATTTGAAATTATATTTACAGATATTTTTCAAGCTGTTCTTCACTTTGCAGTTATAATTTGGAATGTGCATCAGCTAGACAAGTATTCTTTACTCTAACAGGTAGATTTTAAAACAATACATGTATAAAACAGTAATTTATATATGCATCCCAGAGGCATATTTAAAAGATTGCAGATTTTATTTATAAATGTGTTTAATTGCGTAGAAAATCGCGTAGAATATGATGGCCTATTTTGAGGCGATTTTAGAACACATTGTTTTCATTGGCAATGAGTCTCCTTCAAGGAGCACATTTGGGAGATGATGGGAGAAATGAAGCTTTTCGAATCAGTTGAACCAATTGTTCCCCCTCAAGGGAACGAGACACTGCGTCCTCTGAAGGGACACTATGGGGAACACCTCGTCGTGACCCGTGTCTGAAGCATACTTTGAAAAAACGCCAACTCGTTGGCCGGCGACAGCGTCTGACGTCACTACCGGCGCGACTATAAATAAGCGACCGGAGAGCACGTCATTTATCTTCTTCGTCTTCATTTGACTGTTTTGTTTGAAGTGTGCGTCTGAGAAACGACCACGGTAAGAGCGATCTTTACTTTTGTTATCATGGCTTCCACTAGCAAGGCGTTTAGACAGTGCGTGCATCCGTGTCAGCGTTATTTGACACCGGATGACACACACAGTCTTTGCGTTTTTTGTTTGGGCGAAGAGCAAGCGCGCGATGTCCTTGAGGGGGCGATCTGCGTGCACTGTGAGCGTTTTTCCATGAAAAAGCTCCGCTCTCGTTTGTCTCTCTTTTCGAGGAAAGAGGGACAGCCATCTGTCTCCCGCGGCTCAGGACCCGCCGCTGTTGAGGCACGGAGGAGAATGAGCTCGTGGGGATCACAGGTGGACCTCGTTGAAGAGTTTAGAGAGGGACTTTCCCTTTCTCGCTCTTCGGCGGTGGACGAGAATGAACTTCAGGAGGAAGACGTGTTATCATTAACCCTTTCTGATACTGAAGTTAGTGCTCTGCTGGGTTCTACCCAGGAAGAGCAGGAGATGTCTGAGGTTGGCGAAGAAGCTGAGGCTGAGCCTTCTCAATCCTCCTGCCCTGCGTATGAGGAGCTGTTAGAGGTTATGGATCGTGCCACAGCAAAGTTAAACTTGCCATGGAAACGTACCAGCAAAATAACGCCGCGAGGTCGCCTTGATGAGCGTTATTTATCTGACCATAGCCCTCCAGCCCAGGTGAGCCTTCCATTCTTGCCTGATTTACATGCGGAAATCAAGAAAGAATGGAAGAGGCCATTTTCTTCTCGCATCCATCGGTTTCAGCATACGAGTTATGCTAACATCGAGGGCATGCGCGAAAATGGCTATGAGAAGATGCCCCCTGTAGAAGAGACGCTGGCTAGCTATCTCTCTGTGGGGGAAACATCCTCTCTTAAATCTCCCTCTTTGCCATCTAAGCCCCTCCAGGATACATCCCGCTTAAATGGCAAAGCATACGCAGCAGCAGGTCAGGCTGTGGCTTCATTGCACACTATGGCGGTGCTTCAGGCCTATCAGGCTGACCTGCTGAGGGACCTGGATAAAGGCGAGGGCCTTTCAGCTGATCAGGTGGCCGAGCTGCGCCGCACCACAGACCTCTTTCTCCGTGCTACCAAGCAGGCCGCCTCCGCCATGGGTAGGTCTATGGCTGCCATGGTAGTAACGGAGAGACATCTGTGGGTGAACCTGGCAGACATCGGGAAGAAAGAAAGGGGCTTTCTTCTCGATGCTCCGGTCTCGCCTTCTGAGCTTTTCGGTACCTCCGTCGAGATGGTGGTCGAAAAGTTCAGGGAGGCAAGGGCGCGCTCAGCTGCTTTTAAAACCTTCATTCCACGAAGGTCCAGGTCCGAGCCAGAACAACATAGGGGTCCTGGCCCGTCTCGTTCTGAGGATCAAAGACGGGCGCAGAAGGCTAGTGTCGCGGCTCGCGCTCCTCCCCCGCCTATGGGCAGGGGCAAGAGGAATCGTGGGTCGCGAGGAGGTAAGCAGGACCTGAGGGATGTGATTCAGACGAGGCAGCGTTCTCGTCCGAATCAGAGCGATACCTAGAGAAAATGCTTTTTATGTTTAACTTCTGCTCTTTTCCTCCCTTGCCTGAATTCCCCTGCGACCACCAGCTCTCCACCTGATCGAGGTTAGGTGGGGGGAGAATTTCTCTCATAACAGTCTCATATGCTGGACCTATGATGTTTTTGGTTGGTTCTATATTCATAGTAACCACCTTACTGATGGTCCGGACTATAAGGAGGCGCCCTGTGAGCAGGGTCCCACTACAGGAGGATGGGTGAGTATGTAACCCTTTTTCTGTATATACTTATGGGTTGAATTGCTGGTGGTCATATGTCTACTAACTTTCTAAGTGAGTCTCTTTTACAGTCCTCAGTTATGGCATCTACTAACACCCGTCAGCACCGTCCTTCCGGCCTCGTGCTCTGGTATTAGGCGGCCGAGATCACGGGCTTCTGTGGGAGCCTCGCTGATCATCAGAACTGGCACGGCACTGCAGGAGATTTCATGAATGTTGGCCAGGTCACCCTGAGGGGCCTCCTGACCGCTTATACAGATAAACATCCAATTTGGGCGGTTCTCGCAGTAGTTTTAACAACGGGCCCCTTTTTCCCAGAAAAGGGTCACGTGTTAGTACGCTACTCTGAATTCAGAGTTCCTCTCATTTGATGGTGTTCTCTGTTTTTTCCCCTTCAGAGTGCCACGAGAACCCCTCCCTAGAACAGTATTTTAAAATCCATACTATGGTAAGTGTGCACGTGTATTCTTTGCGCACTTTCTGAAATCCTCTCTGTGGTAAGTTCGCACGCTAAGGCTCTGCGTTCTTTCTAAAAATCCTTTATGGTAAGGGCTTCGCGCGGTTGCTTCGTGCCCTTTCTTGAGTTGGTGTAAAGCCCCGTTCATCTTGGGCGCCACTCCATTCAGGTATCCTTGAATACCTATCTAGCAGGGTTTTGCTACCAGGGTTCTGTTGAGACAGCTCCTTCGGAAAATTTTTGCAAGAGCAAACGGTAGCCCCTGTGTGACAGGCAAGACCTTGTATAATACTGGTTTCTTAGCCGTATCCCTTTAAAGGAATCCTTCCTATTCCAAGCCTTTAAGCTCTACCCCGGGTCGAGGCCCTGATCAATTAAATTGGGTATGTAGCTTAGGCCTTTGGCCGTAAGGGATAGTGTCACAGACAGCTGTCTAAACGTCCTATGGGCAACTCCCATAGAAATGGTAGAGTTGGTACTTAGTGTTCGCCATGGTCTGGCCTGCGCTCCCCTCAGCATGGCGGCGTGGGTATACTGTTCCCCATAGTGTCCCTTCAGAGGACTCAGTTCGAAGTTCCCTTGAGGGGGAACGTCTCAGGTTACGAATGTAACCATGGTTCCCTGAGAGGGAACGAGACACTGCGTCCTCTGAAGGGATCCCTTGCCATGCTTCAGACGCAAGCTTCACAAAGAAGATAAATGACGTGCTCTCCGGTCGCTTATTTATAGTCGCGCCGGTAGTGACGTCAGACGCTGTCGCCGGCCAACGAGTTGGCGTTTTTTCAAAGTATGCTTCAGACACGGGTCACGACGAGGTGTTCCCCATAGTGTCCCTTCAGAGGACGCAGTGTCTCGTTCCCTCTCAGGGAACCATGGTTACATTCGTAACCTGAGACGTTTCGTAAAATGATTCGATGTTTTGAAGCACTTGAAACAGCACATGCTGGCGACACCTGCTGGTGAAATCCTTGTAAGCATCAAGAACTCAGACCAAACTTACAAAACAAATGGAAATGTTTATTTTATTTTATTTATTTTATTTTTAAACATTTTAAAATAAATAATAAACATTTAAATACTATTAAATATAAGTGCTTGTGTTATGGGTTTTAAGTATAATCAAATCCTTGACACAATTAACTAATTATTTAATTGATTGATTGATTTCAGTGATTATTTAAATAAGAGTTTCATTAGAGCTGTCTATAAAAACCAGCAGGCAAGTTTATTGTTATCAGTCAGGAGAAGGAGGTGAATTTAATTATATCCTAAGCTCATTATGTTATTTTTAAGGAATGATGTAATGCGTAGGTTTAAAGTACTGAATGTTTTTACACATTTTTAAACTATATTCAGAATCAGAATCAGCTTTATTCGCCAGGTGTGTGCAAATACACAATTAATTTGTTGAATGAAAATTTTTTTTAAGGTGCTCCTGGTCCATACAAACATACATACATACACACACATCTGACATGCAGGAAAAAAGAAAATTACTAAATTTAAATAGTAAGTGTATTTAAATAATGTGTATTTACATAATATTGTATTCGATGTTATTGCCACAGATGGCAATAACATTGAATATTGCCATCTGTGTTAAAGGGAAGTTATCTTTTGTTTAAACCACAACATCTGGCCCAGATTTATTATTATTATTATTTTAATGGTTAAATTTCGTGGGATTTCATGTCACATGATTAACTGGGCAACCAGAAGTGGTTCATGGGTTCACTTTTAGATCAACACCTGTGTGCTTTGCAAAGTTTCATTAAACCTTCGCTAGTCCTCTTACTTGGGAGACACCCAGTCATGGAGAGCTATTACTACATTATTCCTGAGACCCTGCATCATCATATGAGGACATTATATTTTAGTGAATTTCTCTGAGACTGTAATATAATAATATTTTGTAATTATCATTAAAATCTGACAGATTTTTAAATTGTGTGTCATAAATCAACATCTCAGGAAAATGTTATGGGGTTTCAAATCAAAATATGACTTTCTGTTACGAAACAGGATGTTGAGATCATACATGTCCTCATATGAGGACACCGGGAATAAAAGCATGTTTATTACAAATTTTAGGAGACATAACAAATGAACAGGGAAATAAATTGTTATGAAAATCTTGTCAATTATTACTCCCATTATTACACTTCTTTTTTCATCACATGTTGCCCTTGTCATGGCAGCGTTAAGGAAAACACAGAGCGGGAACCAATTGCAGGTACGTCGTTTATTTAGGGATAATCCAAAGGGGTAAACAGTCCAGGCAGAGGTCAAAACCAAACATAATCCAAAGCAGACATAAACAGGACATGAACACAGGGCAAGACAAAGCAAGGCAAGACGAGAGTTGACAGACATGAATAATACGTAACATTAAACAAGGACTCCGTAACACAGACTAAGACTGTGTATTTATGGGTATTTATACACAGAAGGATAATGGGGAAACAGGAGACAGCTGGGGGAACAATCAATACACAACAAGGAGGAAGGTGACCATATAAGGGAACAGGAAGTGATCTGGTGACAGACACCGTGAGAAGGAGGACATCTAGTGGAACCCCGGGGAACAACAACCCAGACACTGTGACAGCCCTAAAAACACATTAATATGCAAATTAGATTTCGTTTATAGATACATTTATATATAATGAGAAAACCTGTTTATGGGCATTTTAAACACATTTTTGCAGAAAGAAATTGGAATTGAAGAGGAATTAAAATTTGGAAGAAAAAATCCTTGCCTAAAAATTGCTTTTGCCTATGCATGTCTGTCAATCATGTCTTTTTATTTATTTATTTTTTTAAGAAATTGAGTCCCAATGTCCTCTACCAAGGACGTAGCATAAATTATGAATGAAATATCATTTTTACATTTTTTTTATGTAATGACATGAAAAAAAACTTCTTTTTTTTTCTTAAAATGTTTTGCCGGTTCTTAGGAGGCTATATAGAAGTGGACGAAGTGTTTTAAATAATAGAGCAGTTCTGGGAGGCTCCAGGAGTATTTATTTACTGGTGGATAGTTTGAAAGCTCCTGTATTAGATAGTACTTACATGACTGCAAATAGCTGCCCTGAGGTGTTAGATGGCCACCAATGGACTGAAATACTTAACTTATGGAATGATGTCACAGTAAAATGTCACTCAACAACACTTTAAAACACAATCAAATTAAAGTCTTGTAACTTTTTATTAATTTCTGTTATTAAATGTTTTGCAGCTCCAGTATCTGTTCCTGTCATTACCAGTGACATTTTACAGTGTTGCTCATCAGCAGAAAGTTGATCAAGCCCAAAATGTGTCCTGCTGTGTTCAGTGATGAATATAATTCATGTGACTCTCTCCTGGTACAAAGGAAACAGTTTACTGTCCAGCATCAGTGCACTTGAAAAAAATGTATGATCAATAAGTCAAGACGGCTTATGTTTTTACATTAACAGTAACAGAATATGTTACAAAATTGTCATACTTTTAAAATAAGTTATACAAGATTTGGATCATATTTTTAAGTCACTTTAATGTAATTCAAGTTGAAATGACTTACTAAGTTATACAGCTTTTTTTTACAGTGTGTGTCTGATCTCAGCATCAGTCTGTCTCTTCCTCTGGAGCTGGAATATCAGGATAATAACACCTACAGCTGTGTGATCAACAATCCTGTCAGTAACAAGACCAGACACGTCTGCGTTACCGATCTCTGTCGTTTGTGTTCAGGTATGCTAGCAGTCATTTACCGTTTATTTACGGAGTCGATCTCTTTCACATAGAGATAATATTAATGTATTTACTGAGTTGGAAAATTTAGTTTCTGAGCTTAAGTTCCCTCTTTAGATGAAGTCCATTATGGTGGAGAGACTGAGGCTATGATCCGATTGGTCGTCACTGCTGTGGTGGGTCTGGCTGCTGTGGCTGCATTCATTGTGCTGCTTTATGACATCAGATCCAGAAGAGATGAACAGGAGAGACATCAGACCCTCAATGATGAATCAGATATTCTAAAACAAGAATAATCTGTGTTTTTTGATACTTTCTCTTTGTTTTTCAAAAAAAAACAAACAAAAAAAAAAAAAAACTAAAATATGTAGTATTTTCAATTTTGTGAGCATCTGAAATTTAGATTAAATAAAAAACTTTTAGTTGAGAATTGAGTAGTAATAAAGTCCAATGAGCCCTTATAAAATAATGCTACCACACTAAATTTTCAAAATGCCCCCAGCAACCAAACCATTTGGCGATATTGTAAATGTTAATACTTTTATGATATGCCTGTGAATATAAATGTGATTTTTTTTATTTATTTCCTTTTTATTTACTGTGGATTGATTTTTTTTTTTTTTATAAAAAAAATCATTATTCACTGTTAACATTACTGCACAAGAAACCAACATACACTGTTCTTTGTATATTTGTTTGCATTTAGTTTGGGAAGGTCCAGGTCTTTTCCAAAAAATGACAGTTCCACGTGTGCACAAAGTGAGATTCATACAGATGGAGTTTCTGAATATGGAGTGGGAAAACTTAACCGACCTGAACAAAGTCCAGACCAGGGCACTTTACTGTCCCATGAGGCCATGAGAGAAGAGGTTTAATTTGAATAAATGGCTGGGAATAGCAATTTCTGACAAAGTTAGGATACACAGCTGCAATTTATGTGGAAATAAAAGTGGTTGTTCAGGGCTCTGCAATGGCTTAAATCCTTCTAATTAAACTTCTTTGAGGATTTGGTTGAGTGATCGCAGGTTACTGAAAAACAAACAAAATTTTTGACTTACAAGATTCAGTAGTTGTTATTTTTATTATCATGATTATTATTATCACATTACATATTCATATATGATGTGTGAGTTGAGAAAATGAAAACTGTGAGAAAAGTTTCATGGATTTTTAAAAGTTAAAACCGATTTTAACAGTCAAAAAGCATCTGTCCACTAGAGGGCAGAAAAGATCAGACAGTCAGAATAGTATACTCTTAAAGTGACATAAAAAAAAAATGTCATTAATAACTTACCCCCATGTCGTTTCAACCCGTAAAAGCTTTGTTAGTCTTTGGAACACAATTTAAGATATTTTGGATGAAAACCGTAAGGCTTGTGACTGTCCCATAGACTGCCAAGTAAAATGCACTGTCAAGGTCCAGGAAAGTATAAAAAGCATCGTCAGAATACTCCATCTGCCATCAGTGATTCAACCGTAATGTTATGAAGCGACGAGAATACTTTTTGTACACAAAGAAAACAAAAATAATGACTTTATTCAACATTTCCTCTCCTCTGTGTCTCTCCAAATCAGCGTAGTGCCATTTTGGCAAATCTGAGCTGTACTCAGATGGTGTGCCAGTGTGTTGTTTGCTTTCAAACCAAAGCGTAAATACACTTAAAAAAACTTAACTTTGTGGCACGGCTGATACAAAAGAGCATACTTCATCTGAGTACAGCTCAGATTTGCCGAAATGGTGCTATGCTGATTTGGAGACACAAAGGAGAGGAACTGGTGAATAAAGTCCTTTTTTTTTTTTTTTTTCGTGTACAAAAGGTATACTCTTATTGCTTCATAATGTTACGGTTGCATCACTGATGGCAGATGGACTATTCTGACAATGCCTTACATACTTTCCTGGACCTTGACAGTGTATTTTACTTGGCAGTCTATGGGCCAGTCTCAAGCCTCCCGGTTTTCATCCAAAATATCTTAAATTGTGTTCTGAAGACAAAGTTTTTACGGGTTTGGAACGACATGGGGGTAAGTGATAAATTACAAAAATTTCATTTTGCGATGGAGTATCACTTTAAATGCATGAAACCTTTCTCTCAATTTTCATTTTCTCAGCATGTATGAATGTGTAATGTGTTGATGATAATAATAATGCTTACTTATAATACTTATAATAATATTAAACAGTGGTGTATCTGAATGAGCAAACATGATGTGATATTGATCAGGATCCGTCACACTGGTATTAGGGTGTACTCACACTGCCAGTTTGAACCGTGCCCGAGTGCGTTTGACCACCAAAGCGCGGTTCGTTTGACTAGTGTGAGTGCTCCGAATCGTGCCCGGGCGCGGCTCGATTGGCCGGCCCTGGCCCGCTTGGAAGAGGTGGGCCAGGCACGGTTCAGTTGGACTCGGGCGCGGTTCGCATGCAGTGTGAGCGCCAACCGTGCCGGAGCACGGAAAAGGACGCTTTGCATCACGGTTTTGCGACGCTCCAAAACCAACATGGCAGGGAAAGGGTCGCTTTGGTCTACGGCAGAGGTGCAAAACGCATAAAAACTAAAAACTGCAAAGTCCTTGCTGCACTTCAGCTGGTAAGTTACCTTGCAAACATCCTCATACGAGCAGCACGATTACGTGAAAATTTTCGCGCCACTAAGGCGACACATCTGTTTAACAACAGGCTGTGGACCAAACAACACAAATTATCCACAAAGAAAACAGAGCAATGCACTCCATTGTGTTCAGAGAGCGCCGCTCTTCCTGTTTATCCCGAAACCGTCGCACCATAATGACGTAAGCGTGCTCCGGCACGAATGCTGAAACCCTATATGTGAGTGCAGGCCAGAGGGGGAGTGGGGAGGGGGGACAATCGTACTCGGGCCCGGTTCATGGCAACCGTGCCTAGTGTGAGTACACCCTTAATGTTGTAGTTTGTTCATTAGTTTGAAACATGAAGCTAGAGCCACCGTTTAGACAGATGACTAGTTTATAAATGGCCATGAGTACAATGATTGTTAAACTGTGGTGTGGTCCTAGTCCAGGGATGATCTATTCATAACTGGCTGTAGGGATCTGTGCCAAACACTGAAGAATAGATTCTTACTATTCATAATGAAAAGCACAACAACAACAAAACAGTACATTGACATATACTGTAGCTTATAAAACATATTTTATCAAAAATGCCTAAGATGAGGCATGTGTAACAGCCTAATCAGCTTCATATGGATACCCTAAGATATATAACTAAGAATACAAACCCCTGTAATGCCACCCTGCTGAAAAAAACAATAGAAACCATTACAGAATTTGTAATGGTTTTAATGGTTCTTATTGGAATTCTAATGGTTTTAATGGACACTGTAATGGTCTCTGTGGGTCTCTATTGGTAATTTGCTTTCTTCTATTGGTGGCGTGTATTGTCTATTGGATACCATTAAGGACCAATAGAACACCTTTAGAAACTTCTAGTGGTATCTACTGGACACCAGTAGAAACCATTATGACTCCAATAAATTTAGTGGTTTCTTTGGAAAACTGTAATGGTCTTAGTGGGTAGGCTACTGCTGAAAAAAAAATGAACACACAAACAATAGAAACTATTACAAAATTTGTAATGGTTTTAATGGTTATAATGGGAATTATGTTGGTTGTAATGGTCACAGTAATGGTCCCTGTGGGTCTCTATTGGTAAATTGCTTTCTTCTATTGGTGGTATGTATTGTCTTGGATTGCCACCATACGTCATTTGGAAAGGTTATTTTTAATTCATTTATTTATTTTTTTTTTTTAAATCAACTCGACTCGTCATGGCCTTCAAAATTGACTTGAAAAGTTGGTCTTTGTTTTGTCTGTCGGATTTGGTCCAAATTTATCCCCAAAATAGATGTGAAATAACAGTGAAATTCTGCCTGACTTCCACGTGCTGTAATGTGCGCGCGCGCAGAACTGGAGCGGAGGACGTCACCATGGAAACGAGGCGGCAGCCCAACCGTCAAGCAGCTGATCGCTGACACTCAATGTGGTTTCACTTTTTTTAGGTAAGTTTAGTCTATTAAATTACACAAATAGTACATTAAAGTGTTCCTGACACTTTATTTCATGTAAATGATACACTTTCGTTTAATATTTACTTTATAGAAATGGTTTAGCGTCGTCAGAAAAAGTCCGTTAGCATCTCAAAGGTAAGGCTAACTACAAGAGGTAACGATAGACATGAGCTCTTGTTTATTAAGTTTGGGTTTTAATGTCATCTTGTGTGTAGATGCTCTCTCTCTGTCTCTCTCTCTCTCTCTCCATAAATATCAATGGATGAATGGAAGTAACTTAACCAAATTAATTTAACCCTAAATGTATCCACTGTTTAATCCTAAAATGTGCACTAACGTAACCGGATAACGTTACATCACTTACATAGAGCGTGAAAATGGACTGAAACCTTCAGGTTTTGATCTTTCATGGTAAACACATAAATACAAACTTGTTCTGTGATTTCAGAAGTGCCAGAAAAAAACCTCTATGACGCAGGAGAAGTTCCTGATTTTAACATTTCTGAAGGGAGCTGCTGACAGAGAGGATGAAAACATACACATTTTGATGTCCACGCTGTAGGAGCATTACTAAATAAGTAAAACTAAAATATATATATATTTATTGTAAATGATTATATAAATTATATATTCTGTGAATTATTATTTTTCTTTTCTGCATTTCACCTCTGCTATAGTATATGCCTTATACCTGGCATTGTATAATAAATATTGTTGTCTCTGTGACAGTGCTTATGTTCCTAGGTTCTTCCATGCTGATGGCTGTGCTCTAGTCATATCTCCTGTCGAAGAACATTTTTAGACATTATGAACCATGAATAGTAAGCAATTCGTCAAACATACACCATTCAAAAATGTAAGGGTCAGATTTGTCATGTATTTCAAAGACATCTTTTATGCTCACCACTGCTGCATTTATTTGATTAAAATACAGTTAAATTGTGAAATTACCATTTTTTTTAATAACTATTTTCTATTTAAGTTTGTTTTAATAAGTGATCAAAGCTGAATTTTCAGCATCAGTCTCCAGTGTCACACAATCCTTCAGAAATCATGCTTTGTGAAAACAAGAATAAAATTGTACAAAATATTCACATATAAAGCAGTTATTTGAAATTGTACTAATATTTCACAACATTACCATTTTTATTTATGATCAAATAAATGCAGTTTTCTGAGTGTACATGAGACTTATTTCAGAAACATAAAAAAATCTCTATCTCCAAGCTACACACTCTCACACCAAAGTGACTGTTAAAAATCATTTAAACTTTGTGTCAGTACATCATTAATAGGAAAAGGCATCAGATCACCGTCTGTGATTTGTTGTGTCGTGCCGCATCCAGTGTAGAGAGCATCACTGATTATAAAAGGCTCTGTTGTATTTTGTTGTGCTGTCCAGTGACGACACAGTGTTAGAACTCTTGTTAAATATCATTACATATGATGTATGTATGATCCCATTCAGCACTGATAGATCTTTTCTATTTCAGAGACTGAAAATCATTGATAAAGCACAAGGTTACTGTTACATATTTAAACAATATTAATAAGAATTAATAAAAATGCATCTGTGACTTAATATTGCTTCTTATTCTTCAGTGGAAAGTTCTCATTAAACACATAGCTTTCTTCTCATCTTTGTGCATTTTCAAACGTTGTGCATATTTCTGAATCATTTTTTTTTTTTAACTTCATAATATTGGTTGTCTTCTCTTGTTTCAGAGTTTAGCTCCAACCCCAGTTAAGCAGACCTGAGCAGCTGATCAAGGATCAGCAGAAACTGTGGTCCTCCAGCCCAGGACTGGACACCAGTGTTGTAAGTCATTCTGTCTCTTTATAGTGCATGCTCAGAACATATTGCAGGAGATCTCAACATTGTCTCTCAAGGTCCACTTACATGCAGAGTTTTGCTCCAACCTGCAGTGCACCTGAACACATTAATCAAGGTCTAACTATTAGTGTTGTCACAGTACCAATTTCAGTACCAAAGCAAAACACAAAAACATGCTAATTATTATTATTTTTGTAATTATTATTATTAGCCGCACTTATGCTAACAATTAACTACTCTAATAACAGTGTTCATTTCAAATTACAGTTATATATATATATCCTGATAAATACAGGTGCTGGTCATATAATTAAAATATCATCTAAAAGTTGATTTCACTAATTCCATTCAAAAAGTGAAACTTGTATATTATATTCATTCATTACACACAGACTGATATATTCCAAATCTTTATTTCTTTTAATTTTGATGTTTATAACTGACAACTAAGGAAAATCCCAAATTCAGTATCCCAGAAAATGTGAATATTGTGAAAAGGTTCAATATTGAAGGGACCTGGTGCCACACTCTAATCAGCTAATTAACTCAAAACAACTGCAAATCCTTTAAATGGTCTCTCAGTCTCGTTCTGTAGGCTACACAATCATGGGGAAGACTGCTGACTTAACCGTTGTCCAAAAGACGACCATTGACACTTTGCACAAGGAGGGGAAGACACAAAAGGTCATTGCTAAAGAGGCTGGCTGTTCACAGAGCTCTGCGTCCAAGCACATTAATAGAGAGGAGAAGGGAAGGAAAAGATGTAGTAGAAAATAAGTGTAGAAGCAATAGGGATAACTGCACCCTGGAGAGGATTGTGAAACAAAACCCATTCAAAATGTGGGGGAGATTCACAAAGAGTGGACTGCAGCTGGAGTCAGTGCTTCAAGAACCACTACACACAGACATATGCAAGACATGGGTTTCAGCTTCGCATTCCTTGTGTCAAGCCACTCTTGAACAACAGACAGAACCAGAAGTTTCTCGATCCAAAAAGGACTGTACTGCTGCTGAGTAGTGATATATCAGACCCAAGAATGCAGAAGAGCTGAAGGTCACTATCAGAGACACCTGGGCTCTCATAACACCTGAGCAGTGCCACAGACTGATCGACTCCATGCCACACCGCACTGCTGCAGTCATTCAGGGGAAAGGAGCCTCAACTAAGTATTGAGTGCTGTACATACTCATACTTTTCATGTTCATACTTTTCAGTTGGCCAAGATTTCTAAAAATCCTTTCTTTGTATTGGTCTTAAGTTATACTCTAATTTTCTAAGATAATGAATTTGGGATTTTCCTTAGTTGTCAGATATAAATAAATATATCAGTCTGTGTGTAATGAATGAATATAATATACAGGTTTCACTTTTTCAATTGAAATTATGATATTCTAATTATATGACAAGCACCTGTATACACACAATAACTAATTGAACTGCTTTTATAGTTTTAATAATTAATTTATTTGTAATGAATAAAGGGATTTTATCATGGATAATCTCACATACTGGTAATTTTATCATGGATAATCTCACATACTGGTAATGTGGTACATTGTCCTAATGAATTGTCCCTTTTTTTTCCTTTTTTTTTGCAGGTCTGAGACAGCTACAAGCCACAAAAACAGTTCATAGTTCCTGCATTTCTATAATGCATTAATGAATAACAATAATTAAAAATATAGCTGCAAGCAGCGATGGCGGGCTCAAGCCACCAATGCCATCGCCACCCCGGTGGCATCAGGTAAACTGTGCCCAGCGGCCACATGCATTCACAATATCCCTCTGGCAGTGAGGTTTTAAGGGATATGGCAGTTAAAGGGTTAATCCGAATCATCTAGACTTTAAATTCACATTCACAGAACTATATATATATATATATATATATATATATATATATATATATATATATATATTTATTTAGTAACACTTTACAATAAGATTCCATTTATAGACGGTTTCATCGGGCGCACGCGCCTGGACCTAAGTTAACTTCCGGTCTGTGTTGTGTATATCGGTCTGGCTGCAGTGCCTTCTACAAACGCAGTTAAAGTTAAGGTGATGAGTAGACTGAAGTTGGGCTCAGGTGGTTGTGCTGCGGGATGTGTTTCCCATACATTTATTTATTTTTGGAGACTCGCCACAATTTTAAAACTGATCAATTTTCAAAAAGGCTTCGTTAAATAAACATGAGTAACGTAACGTTACGTAACGTACTGCACGTTTAATAATAATAATTCCTTACATTTATGTTTAAATATCAAAACGAGGCACGGGTGTTTTTATATCGCTGTATTTCTAAAAGAAGACTTGCATGTTATATGCCTGATAAAGCAGCATGTGAGCGTACCAGCTCTGCTTTGTTTACAGCTGTTACTGGGGAAACTTCTTGTGCTTTATGTCTATGCTTTAAAACATCTCCTGCTGGCAAATAATGAATTAGCATTTTCATTAAGTCCGCCTGATCCACACAGAAAACACATTTTGTTTGTTATCAAAAAATATCTACTCTAGAGGGACTTGGCTGTTGTTATTTATTCTATTCGGAGTCTACCGGTCCACAAAAGCGCTCACGCGCATTAACGTTTGTTTATGTTGATGCCGTTGAAACCGTCTATAAACAAATATTTATATAGCATTCATTCAACATTGTTTTATTGTGATTTTTTTCCAAGCACATTTTACCAATTCCAAACCATATAAATCTTAATAACTACCATTATTTTTTATTTAATCATTTATGAGTGCTATACAATAGTCCAGGAAATCTGGAAGAGAAAAACAGGTCAAGAAGAACTGACAAAAGAATTGCAAAATAATTAGGAATTAATATGAAGATTAATTTTTAGTCAATTCTGCAAGACAGACTTTCAGGAAAGGAGGTGGAATAAAAATGAGCTCCTAAATCTTAATCCCGGATTCTGGAAGATATATTCCTCAAACCATCGAACAAGAGGAGGTGGTGCTGGTCCTTCACGAGTGACTCTAATCAGTTCATAAAGCCTATATATAAAGCCTTAATATATAGTATTTCACAATACTTCATGGTATTCTAATTAAATCATTTTTTGGAATCTTAGATCTCTCAGAACCTGACACCGAGTAATTCTGGAGACTCCAGGAAAGTGGCAGTTCTGTAAAATGTTGGCACTGGAGACTAAATGCTCCCTGATAGTTTCACACCTAATTCACTTAACACACACACACACGCACACACACGCACACACACACACACACACACACACAGACTACCCACTGTGACAGAGGGACAGAGTGACATCAGATCTATGATAGTTTTTTAATTTTCTATCATCCATATAGTGTTGTATAGTCATGAAACTATGCATATTTCCTCAGAATGACTTGTCTTCTATGTGTACATTTTTTTGAAGTGTTTAGAAGCTGCACTTTAAAAAAATAAAAGACATTTACTGGTTACTTTTTTACTGTTATTTCAAAAAATCACCACGACAAAACCATTCAAGCTATCCAAAATTAATTTGCATCTGTTCTGTAAGATAAATTCTTTAAACAGTGGTAAAAGAGGATGTGGTGCTGATCCTTCAAGAGTCACTCAAAACGTGTCTGTCCATAAAGCCTATAAAGAATTATTCTTAATATACAGTTCACAATATTTCAGCTTGTTATTCTAATTAAGTGAGGGTCATTTTATCAGTAAAATACATAAAATTCATATTATTTTTCTTTGAAAGATTTCTATAAATGATTTAAATCATACTCGTTTCTACAATAATTATTTAAAAGTAATCCTATACCTCCATCTGGTGGCCATTATTGGTACTAAGAATTGCAAGCTTCATTTATAAGTTATGATAGTTTTAATTTTATGCTGGCTCTTGAAAATGATAAAGCTATGAAACTTACTGTGCTTCCTTCAAATGATGACTTCTACGTATATAAAAAATTATGAAGAGTTTGGAATGAAAAAAATTAAAGATATAGTAAAATAACTATTGTATTTTTTTTATGTTACTTTAATAAATCGCTATGACCACACCATTTAAGCTATCCTAAACCCATTCACAATTTAACATCTCAGTATATTGGCTTCATGTTAAAAAAAGTTTGGTGTGAACTACTTGTGTCTTCTTGGAGGAGTATGAAATCATTTACAGGCTGATTTTATCATAAATCCACAATAGAATTTCTGAGTTCTGTATCAATCTGTGTTGTTGTTTGTTTATTTTTATTTTTTTTATTTTTCATAGGAAGATAACTGATCCTTTACTCTCCTTTTTAACAAATGTGCTTATAAACCAAAAACAAGCTATTTATAGCTGTATTTATAAACTGCTTACTACTGACTATTAATATTGGGACAAGGCTTTATAAAGCATGAACTGACTATTTACTTTTTGAGTTTGAAATTATTATTTGCAGCACAAATAAGGTTTTTTAGGATTTTTAAAAATCCCTAAAACTGTCAGAAAAGGATAAGGCCTATTTCTATGTGAGTGGCTACATTTATTTGTTTTTATAACTATAATGCATAAACTATGAAATTATACAAAATGTATAAAAAAGTACAACAGTTATTGTTTTCCAATGTTTTTTATTAATTTTTTTTTTTTTTTTTTGGATTTACATTTAAAAAAAATTAGCCTATTCTGCCAGTCGCGGTGTCAAATAGTCTTTCACACTTAAACGAGTCACAAACACCTGCATTTAGCTCTTGTAGTGTTACAATGGGTTTATTGTGTGCATTTGTGGTAATATTTTATTTAAAAAAGCTCTTAAACAAGAATAAATTCGTTTGTTTTGAGCTCGACACAGTAAGCGCTGATCGGAGGCGGTGATTTCAGATAGGCAGCCGCAAATATTTCATTTTCACACAAACAGTTCAAAAACATCTGAATTTAGCTCTTGGTGTGTTCTAATTGGTTGATTGTGTGATATCGCTGTAATAATTTATTTTTAAAAGCTTTAAAACAGGAATAAATTCGTTTTTTCTGAGCTCTTTACTCCAGACGCTTGTGATCAGAGCGGTGATTCATCTCTCCTATTTCTCACGTATCTCTGGCCAGAAATTATTTATCCATGAGCCCTGAACCGGTAATAATCAGATATGTTGGTTTAGCTTGTCAGTGTGAATTAAATCTAAGTATGTATTTGTATTTTTAACTGATTTAAAAGTGAAAGTAAAAGTCCGGGAATTGAACCTGTAGGGGCGCTATTTCTCTCAGACAATGGAAGTCTGAAGCACATATACTCAAACAGAGGGACAGAGTGAGATGAGATGTCTGACAGTTTTTTAATTTTCTGTTATCCATACAGTGTTGTAAAGTCGTGAAACTATCCATATTTACTCAGAATGACTTTTTTTCTGTATGAAAAAAGGTTTTGAAGTGTTTGGAATTTAAAAATGCAGGACAATTAATAATTCCATTTTTATTGTCATTTAAAAAAATCACCATGACAAAACCGTTCAAGCTATCCAAAATCCATTGGCAATTTAAGTTGTTTAAAATGTTTTGGCATCATGTAGACAAAGTTTGGTGTGTATAGTGTTACTCTCCTCTGAGCAGTATGCATTAATTCACAGCTAAATGTAAAAAAAAAATCCACATTCAAATCAAAATAGCTGACTTCCTGTTGATCGTAGCTGATGACTGTGAATTAGAAAGTTGTCCGTCTTGATAAGAACAATTTTTGTACCGAGTTTGGTGTCTGTAGCTAAAACTAACCCCCCCACTTTTGACAAAAGGTGGCGCTATAGAGTGCCTCTTCCACACCCTTTTAAAAGCTTTTTCCATTGTCTAGCTATCAAGAATACTGATATGTGTTTTGAGTTTCATGTAAATCTGAGGTTGTTATCTGCCTCAAAATCACCATAACAGAATATTCAAGTTTGACACGTTGCCATGGCAACAATATGTAAGATATCAATATCCCCACAACAGATTTACATCGGCCATGTTTTGTCATTATTCTGATGACGTTTGAAGCAAATCGAGTAAAAATAAGATGCTGAATTCAAAGCATTTTGAAAATGACTCACTTCCTGCTGCCAGTTGGTGGCGCTATAACGTTGACTCTTAATAATCACATATATACGATCGGTATCATACATCGAACAAACCGATGAAGTTTGATCAAACTCAGGCAATGTATGTGGATGTTATTAGGCATTTCCTGTTTCTCACTTTTTGCCCTAATTTCAACGCCTCGCCACGGGCAAACCGTCCGAGATATCAAAAATCCCCTCGCAATTTTTCATCCCCAATGTCTTGAGATCATGTTCACCGAGTTTGGTGGCAATCATGTAAAAAACCTATGACAAGTATATCAAATTCCAGAGCATGCTTTTTTTAAACAGCCATGAATAGCTGACTTCCTGTTGGGCGGAGCCTTTGACATAGAGCGCGAAAGTTGTTCAGCTCAATGAGATCTACAAGTGTACTGAGTTTCATATAAATATATGCAAGTGTGTGTGAGCTATGGTTCAAGATTTCTGACTGTGTTCCAGGGGGCGCTGTAGAGCCCCTGTGCCACGCCCGGGTCCCAGTCTCTGTGGCGTCCTGATGGCCGCAGATTCCAATGTGTGTGCCAATTTTCAAGAGTTTTTGAGCATGTTAAGGCCCCCAAAAACCCCCGGAAGGTTTAATAAAAAATAAAAAAAATAATAAGAAATATAGCTGCAAGCAGCGATGGCGGGCTCAAGCCACCAATGCCATCGCCACCCCCGGTGGCATCAGGTAAACTGTGCCCAGCGGGCACATGCATTCACAATATCCCTCTGACAGTGAGGTTTTAAAGGATATGGCAGTTAAAGGGTTAATCCGAATCATCTAGACTTTAAAATCACATTCACAGAACAATATATATTTATAACTTTAGTAACACTTTACAATAAGATTTCATTTATAAACATTATGTTAACATAAACAATATTTATATAGCATTCATTCATGTCAGTTAATATTCCAAACTTAAACATTAAAAAAAAAAGTTATTGTGATTTTTTTCCAAGCACATTTTACCAATTCCAGACCATATCAATCTTAATAACTACCATTATTTTTTATTTAATCATTTATGAGTGCTATACAATAGTCCAGGAAAGCTGGAAGAGAAAAACTCCTTATATTCATGTGTGCAGAATTATTAGCCATGTTTTCTTTTACAGATGAAATGCGCTAAAAAAGAGTTTTAACTCAAACTGTAAAGTCGAAAATTATGAAATACCCATGAGAAATATCAAACACAAATGCCATACAGAAATGGATAAGTTAAGACTTGACCATTGTACAAAAAATGCTGACTGGGTCATGAGGTCAGAAAAGAAGAAGAAAAAAGCAGGTCAAGAAGAACTGACAAAAAGAATTGCAAAATAATTAGGAATTCATGTGAAGATTAATTTTTAGTCAATTCTGCAAGACAGACTTTTCAGGAAAGGAGGTGGAATAAAAATGAGCACCTAAATCTTAATCCCAGATTCTGGAAGATATATTCCTCAAACCATCGGACAAGAGGAGGTGGTGCTGGTCCTTCATGAGTCACTCAAATCTGTTCATTAAGCCTATATATAAAGTCTTAATATATAGTATTTCACAATACTTCATGGTATTCTAATTAAATAGTTTTTTGGAATCTTAGATCTCTCAGAACCTGACACATTGTAATTCTGAGACTCCAGGAATGTGGCAGTTCTGTAAAATGTTGGCGCTGGAGACTAAATGCTCCCTGATAGTTTCACACCTAATTCACTTAACACACACACAAACACACACGCACACACACACACACACACACACACACTACCCACTGTGACAGAGGGACAGAGTGACATCAGATGTATGATAGTTTTTTAATTTTCTATCATCCATATAGTGTTGTATAGTCATGAAACTATGCATATTTCCTCAGAATGACTTGTCTTCTATATGTACATTTTTTTTAAGTGTTTAGAAGCTGCACTTACAAAAAATAAAAGACATTTACTGGTTACTTTTTTACTGTTATTTCAAAAAAATCACCACGACAAAACCATTCAAGCTATCCAAAATTCATTCGCACCTGTTCTGTAAGATAAATTCTTTAAACAGTGGTAAAAGAGGATGTGGTGCTGAAGCTTCAAGAGTCACTCAAAACGTATCTGTCCATAAAGCCTATAAAGAATTATTCTTAATATACAGTTCACAATACTTCAGCTTGTTATTCTAATTAGGTGAGGGTCATTTTATCAGTAAAATACATAAAATTCAATTTATTTTTCTTTGAAAGATTTCTATAAATGATTTAAATCATACTCGTTTCTACAATAATTATTTAAAAGTAATCATATAGCTCCATCTGGTGGCCATTATTGGTACCAAGAATTGCAAGCTTGATTTATATGTTATGATAGTTTTAATTTTATGCTGGCTCCTGAACATAATAAAGCTTTGAAACTTATTGTGCTTCCTTCAAATGATGACTTCTACGTAAATAAAAAAATATGAAGAGTTGGAATGAAAAATTGTAAAGATATAGTAAAATAACTATTGTATTTTGTTTATGTTACTTTAATAAATCGCTATGACCACACCATTTAAGCTATCCTAAACCCATTCACAATTTAACATCTCAGTATATTGGCTTCATGTTAAAAAAAGTTTGGTGTGAACTACTTGTGTCTTCTTGGAGGAGTATGAAATCATTTACAGGCTGATTTTATCATAAATCCACAATAGAATTTCTGAGTTCTGTATCAATCTGTGTTGTTGTTTGTTTATTTTTATTTTTTAATTTTTCATAGGAAGATAACTGATCCTTTACTCTCCTTTTTAATAAATGTGCTTATAAACCAAAAACAAGCTATTTATAGCTGTATTTATAAGCTGCTTACTACTGACTATTAATATTGGGACAAGGCTTTATAAAGCATGAACTGACTATTTACTTTTTGAGTTTGAAATTATTATTTGCAGCACAAATAAGGTTTTTTAGGATTTTTAAAAATCCCTAAAACTGTCAGAAAAGGATAAGGCCTATTTCTATGTGAGTGGCTACATTTATTTGTTTTTATAACTATAATGCATAAACTATGAAATTATACAAAATGTATAAAAAAGTACAACAGTTATTGTTTTCCAATGTTTTTTATTAATTTTTTTTTTTTTTTGGATTTACATTTAAAAAAATTAGCCTACTGCAATCATTCTAAACAGCTTGAATAAAACCTGTTAATATTTATTATAGACCACTGTAACTGTGTATAATCTAACAAACAAGTTTATTATGAAAATAAAAGTGTGTACACCAGAAAAATTGGACGATAAAGAAATTGCTAACAATAGTATAATAGATCATGTTTTATGTTTTTAGGCGTTTAGATGCAGAAATGGACAAATAAAATGTAAAATAAAATGTAATTGATTTAATTAAATATAGATTAATTCTTGTTAGAGCAAAATAATAAATACATACGTACACACATTAAAAAAGCAGACAAGATGAATGAATTTCATTTTTTATATAGATTAAAACTGAAGACAGAAGCAGCTGCTATATGCGGTCACTTAATATTAAAATCCAGTAGATCCACTTCAGATATATTTCTCAACAGTTTATGTTCACGTGGCTGTTTTCGTTTATGGTCGCCAAGCTGTTATGTATTTTGAAATAATCTTGTCCGTGATGTGTTCGTTCGTACGACAAAAGCCAGAAACCTGCAGCTCGAGAGATATATGTTATTCTGCCAGTCGCGGTGTCAAATAGTCTTGCACACTTAAACGAGTCACAAACACCTGCATTTAGCTCTTGTAGTGTTACAATGGGTTTATTGTGTGCATTTGTGGTAATATTTTATTTAAAAAAGCTCTTAAACAAGAATAAATTCGTTTGTTTTGAGCTCGACACTGTACGCGCTGATCGGAGGCGTGATTTCAGATAGGCAGCCACAAATATTTCATTTTCACACAAACAGTTCAAAAACATCTGAATTTAGCTCTTGGTGTGTTCTAATTGGTTGATTGTGTGATATCGCTGTAATAATTTATTTTTAAAAGCTTTAAAACAGGAATAAATTCGTTTTTTCTGAGCTCTTTACTCCAGACTCTCTGATCACAGCGGTGATTCATCTCTCCTATTTCTCACGTATCTCTGGCCAGAAATTATTTATCCATGAGCCCTGAACCGGTAATAATCAGATATCTTGGTTTAGCTTGTCAGTGTGAATTAAATCTAAGTATGTATTTGTATTTTTAACCGATTTAAAAGTGAAAGTAAAAGTCCGGGAATTGAACCTGTAGGGGCGCTATTTCTCTCAGACAATGGAAGTCTGAAGCACATATACTCAAACAGAGGGACAGAGTGAGATGAGATGTCTGACAGTTTTTTAATATTCTTTTATCCATACAGTGTTGTAAAGTCGTGAAACTATCCATATTTACTCAGAATGACTTTTTTTCTGTATGAAAAAAGGTTTTGAAGTGTTTGGAATTTAAAAATGCAGGACAATTAATAATTCCATTTTTATTGTCATTTAAAAAAATCACCATGACAAAACCGTTCAAGCTATCCAAAATCCATTGGCAATTTAAGTTGTTTAAAATGTTTTGGCATCATGTAGACAAAGTTTGGTGTGTATAGTGTTACTCTCCTCTGAGCAGTATGCATTAATTCACAGCTAAATGTAAAAAAAAATCCACATTCAAATCAAAATAGCTGACTTCCTGTTGATCGTAGCTGATGACTGTGAATTAGAAAGTTGTCCGTCTTGATAAGAACAATTTATGTACCAAGTTTGGTGTCTGTAGCTAAAACTAACCCCCCCACTTTTGACAAAAGGTGGCGCTATAGAGTGCCTCATTCACGCCCTTTTAAAAGCTTTTGCCATTGTCTAGCTATCACTAATACTGATATGTGTTTTGAGTTTCATGTAAATCTGAGCTTGTTGTCTGCCTCAAACTCACCATAACAGAACATTCAAGTTTGACACGTTGCCATGGCAACACTATATCAGATATCAATATCCCCACAACAGATTTACATCGGCCGTGTTTTGTCATTATTCTGATGAAGTTTTAAGTAAATCGAGTAAACATAAGATGCTGAATTCAAAGCATTTGGAAAATGACACACTTCCTGCTGCCAGTTGGTGGCGCTATAACGTTGACTCTTAATAGTCACATATATACAATCGGTATCATACAACGAACAAACCCATGAAGTTTGATCAAATTCAGGAAATGTATGTGGATGTTATTAGACATTTCCTGTTTCTCATTTCTCGCCATAAGTTCCACGCCTCGCCACGGGCAAACCGTTCGAGATATCAAAAATCCCCTCGCAATTTTTCATCCACAATGTCTTGAGATCATGTTCACCGAGTTTCGTGGCGAACGGGTTGAAAACCTCAGAGGAGTATTTCAAATTCCAGAGCATGCTTTTTTTAAACAGCCCTGAATAGCTGACTTCCTGTTGGGCGGAGCCTATGACATAAAGCGCGAAAGTTGTTCAGCTCAATGAGATCTACAAGTGTACTGAGTTTCATATAAATATATGCAAGTGTGTGTGAGCTATGGTTCAAGATTTCTGACTGTGTTCCAGGGGGCGCTGTAGAGCCCCTGTGCCACGCCCGGGTCCCAGCCTCTGCGGCGTCCTGATGGCCGCAGATTCCAATGTGTGTGCCAATTTTCAAGAGTTTTTGAGCATGTTAAGGCCCCCAAAAACCCCCGGAAGGTTTAATAAAAAATAAAAAAAATAATAATAATAATAATAATAATAAGAATAATCCTTAGGGGAACAATAGGGCTCTTCGCCCCTTCGGGCTTGAGCCCTAATAATCCTTAGAAAAACAATAGGGCTCTTCGCCCCTTCGGGCTTGAGCCCTAATAAAATGTAATGTCAAGGTTTTGTGTTAATTCCAGCTATGTTGAGTATTCTGTGAATAATTTTGATTTTAGGTGCATATTCTTAATTCTTTGCAAAACAACCTGAACTGTTTGCTATTGAAAGGTTGGTATGAAGTTTAAATAAATAAAAACATTATATTCTTGACAAAACCTGTGTACAGTTTGTATTAATAATTTAAATTATTTACTTATATTAATCAATGGCCTAATTACCAGCTATCAGTTAAACATTCAAATCAGAACCAATATAAAACTGCAACGAAAACTATTAAATATATGCAAATAAAGACCAGTACAAACTTGCAATGGAACCATCAGAACCATTACAAAACTGACGGAAACCATTAAATTTGTTTTAATAAAGACCAATACAAACTTGTAATGGAACCATCAGAACCATTACAAAACCAACAGAAACCATTAAATTTGTTTTAATAAAGACCAATACAAACTTGTAATGGAACCATTACAAAACCAACAGAAACCATTAAATTTGTTTTAATAAAGACCAATACAAACTTGTAATGGAACCATCAGAACCAATACAAAACTGTGATGGAAACCATTATGTGCAAATCGTGACCAATACAAACTTGTAATGGAAACCAATACAAACCAATAAATCCTAATGGAATATGCCCAAAACACACTACGTAATGGAAACCATTTGGTAATGGTTTTAATGGTTAATTGCTGATGGTTTGTAATGGAAACCATTAGAATTTCTGTAATGGTTTCTATTGTTTTTTTCAGCAGGGCACCAAATCACTGATTTATTTATCTGTAGTCAATACTAAAACACATTAAGCTTAACAAAAGAAACCCATTCTACCCTGAAATTTCAACAGTTAACTTGAAACAAAGCCAGACACTCATAAACATTACTAGTTGGGGTGGTCGAAATACCTTGTGTTACTTTTTACCCTCACGATACTGAATATCTCAGAACGTCACTTTAATAATCCTGGAGAAATAAACGAGGGAAATCCACATGAAAGTATACAAACAACACAATACCACACAAACAAGACCAGACAAAGAATATGAAAGATTTTTTTTTCAATGGCCAAACAGATGTTTATAAAAGTTCACTGTTGTTGCAGATGAAATATAACACAAGACAACATTAAACTTTTTTTTATTCCAGGTTAAATGTTGATTATTAGTAACTCAAAACCCTTTATCTAAAACACTCTACTTGACCGTTGGTAGCGTCCATCTCCCATGTTTATAGTTTTTTTTTTTTTTTTTTTCATTCTTGCTTGTGGTTCTGAACCAAATTCTTTGCCAAAGCGCAATGGATTGTGAGCAATAATGTGGGCAATATCAGCCAATAGAGTGTGCACAGATGCACACTTCAAAAATCTATCTGAAATAGTAGACCATCCAGGGACTTTTGGCATACTCTTTTCAATATACTATGCTTTAGGACACACTAATTCAGTTTAGAATGGATATGAACATTGGGACGCAGGCTGTCTATATAGGTAGGTAATGGCTTAACATAGCCTACTCACCACAAGAGCCAGGCAGTGTTCTTAAAGGACCATCCTACTACATGTGGCACATGGTGAGCGTGATTTCACCAAGTACAACATGTTCCTGGATCATCATCATTGTTGATCCTGGAACAACATTCCAATCAACCAATCAGAATTGAGATATAACTTTTCAGGATATATCTGTTTTAGGCTTACAATCAGAGTTAGGTAGCCTGGTAATACCAGACTCTGCTACTTCACTTTGCTTCGTAGACAGAGTCTGGAATGGCACAATAGAGAAGTGTTTTCTCTCTCGCTAGGGGGCGCTTGTCTGAAGTTTAAAATCATTGGTTACCGGAAGCCAATCAGATACGTTTAGTTATGACGTATGTTATGCGCCTGTACAGCCGCATCGAAGCACAGACATCATGCATAGAACTCAATCTATGATTGAACTTCCACTGTAAACCTGTTGTAAACACATGATGATGCGAGCGAAATACCGGAGTGAACATGGCTGTAAACGACTTTTGCAGATTATGCAAAGTTAATCTACGCGTCTACGTCACGGCTCTAAGCCCGCCCTCTGTTCGGTGATTGGCACGGCTGTTTCCAGACCGGTGGCAAACAGAAAGCTCTGACGCTGTATCAGACTGAGTACAGAAGCGAAATGAAATTGAGCGGAAGTAGGAAGTCTGACGTAGTCAGGCTAAGAGTTAGGTGCTTCTACACCCTTGTTAATCAGCTATCATGTCCCACTGATTTTAGGAATAAATTATGGGTAAGGTTAGGTTTAGGGGTAGGGATTGGGTTAAGTCTATATTTTTGGACATTCATGTTGATCCAGGATCATCAAAAGATGTTGATCCAGGAACATGTCTTACTTGGCAAAATCATGGCGACCGTGGCACATCACATGCTGTATTATAGAGTGACTAATAAATTACATAAAGTGTTTAATTAGCAAACACTGCCTGTGTAACATCAGTTGAACAGCACAAGTCAACATGCTTTTCAAAATGAAAACAAAAAATAAAGCTAAATATGTTGGTCTATGATGAGTCTAATTTCTATAAAAAAGCAAAGTGACATTGGGGGTGGTACTGTGGTGGCCAAATAATCGAATCATTGTACAGCTGAACAAAAGTCTTCATTGGTGGTCTGACAGGCCCCGCCCCGCTTTAGGCATTTGCTCGGTACGCCTGTGCTTCAGTCTGTCACTTTATGCAGTTGTAACTCAGACATTTCATCCCTCGTGTTCCTTGACCTGAAATTGTATTTCTAGTAATTTAGAGAGCTGCTCAAATGAAAATGATTTACCCAGTACTTTTATATTTGATGTGCTTATGGCATCCAGTTGGCAAGTAGAAATGTTCTATATTTCTATGTTTTCCATAGTTATATTTCTAAATATATTCCATTGTAAGCTATGTTTTTTTTTTTTTTATACTTTTTAAATGTTTTTTTTTTTTTTTGCCATCTGCAAATGAGTCTATAGTGTGTCTGTAGTAAGATGTATTTTATTTCAGTAAGTTACTGAACATCTAGTTCTTGTTTATTATCAGTTTCTTAAGCAATTTTTACACTAAAGCTTTTAATTTACCAAAATAAATGCTGCTTTACTGTACTTTATTTGTTCCTGTAATCCAAAGAGATCACATTTCTAATGTTTAATTCACTATTGTGTCAAATTAGTGGACAGCTGTAAAAATAAAAAAGCAACAGAAAGATAAACAGCAGTTTACCTATAGATTAACAAGAGGAAATGACTTATGTGAGCCATGAGTGTTCATCTGTGTTGAGTGACTGTTCCTCTTGATTCTCTTTAGGTGTCTTTGGTGATAGAGGTGAAGTGAAGTCAGTGTCAGTGATGGAGGGAGAATCTGTCA
Source organism: Carassius auratus (assembly GCF_003368295.1). Classification (NCBI taxonomy): domain Eukaryota; kingdom Metazoa; phylum Chordata; class Actinopteri; order Cypriniformes; family Cyprinidae; genus Carassius; species Carassius auratus. The sequence goes on from NW_020528776.1 coordinate 60,183, forward strand.
CTCTACACACTGATATTACTGAAATACAGAGAAATGATGAAATCGAGTGGAGGTTTAACAGCATTCGCATAGCTACAGCAAACATTCCTGAATATAATGATGAGAGATTCAGAGACAGACTGAAGCTGGATCAGACCGGATCTCTGACCATCACAAACACCAGAACCACAGACTCTGGAGAATATAAACTGAGCATCATTGCTGGGAATAAGGACATAACCAAGAGATTCAATGTTATTGTTCATGGTGAGTAGAGAATTAATGTTACATTTTTCCTGTCTTCCTTTTATTCACAATGTAAACAATACTTATTTTTCATAACTCTTTCAGGATGCTATATTTGAAATCACACTTGGATCTATTTCAAATTCTTTATTTTTTATTTATTCTAACATTTCATTCTAATCATCAAAAAAAAAAAAAAAAAAAAACTCTCTGCCCATGATGTCCACCTCATATAAAAAGGATCACAGAATTTATAGAACCAAAAGAAATATTATTAAAATATTGCTTCTAAAACATCTCAAATTTATTACAGCAATAATACAGCATTTCACAATGACTAAAAAATTAGACAAACCTGGGAGAGCATGATATATTAATTCGTAGAGATTCAGGGTCCAAATATTTATCTTTTCCATTTATTTATTTTACGATATCAGAGAAAAATAACTAACAAAAACATTCAAAATGCACTGAAAATATGTGCTGTTTTCTGAAAAACCTACAGCAGCAGGGCAGGATGAGCATTTTAATTAAATAGCCTACACTCAGCCAAACAGAGACCAGAGGAAGCTATTCTAATACACCAAGACCTCTTTAATAAACCTGAAAAATTACAGATTGTCTGTCAGGAAGACAGATTTATAATATGCATAATCCTAGTGAAAAAATATTATACTTGTGCAGAATTTATTCGTATGTACTTTAGTGTAACTAAATATAATTTGTGGCACACTACAAATTAGTATACTTAAAGTCTGCTAAATTGGAACAATTAATTCAATTCAATTCAATTCAAGTTTATTTGTATAGCGTTTTTTACAAAACAAATCGTTACAAAGCAACTTTACAGAAAAGTATGTTTCTACAATATTTAGTAGTAGCTAGTAGTTTGTGCACATTTGACAGGATTTTAGAAAAAATAATAATAATAATACAAGACGTATTCAGCTAGACGATGAACTATCAATATTATTAATTAAGTTATTATATGATGCAGTCACACATTTAGCAATAATTGTTAGTTCTGTTTGTTGATTCAGGGTTAGCATCATCTGGGGTCCTCTGAGGGTCAGCATCATCTCTTCTCAGGTGTTCTGGATCCAGACTGGAGCTTGTGTAAATCCTAGTTACCACGGGATGTAAATCCCGTGGCGAAACATAGAAACAAAATACAGACATCATTAGCATAGCTGCTGATCCATCAAAGTAAGATTAGTTTAACCTAAGGTAATGAATAAAAATGCACCTTTGATCAGATGCAACTACACTCACAATTAAAAAGATACATTATTCGAATGCTTGGCGAAAGAGATGTGTTTTTAATCTAGATTTAAACAGAGAGAGTGTGTCTGAACCCCGAACATTATCAGGAAGGCTATTCCAGAGTTTGGGAGCCAAATGTGAGAAAGCTCTACCTCCTTTAGTGGACTTTGCTATCCTAGGAACTACCAAAAGTCCAGCGTTTTGTGACCTTAGGGTGCGCGATGGGTTGTAACGTGGTAGAAGGCTAGTTAGGTACGCAGGAGCTAAACCATTAGGGCCTTGTAGGTAAGTAATGATAATTTGTAACTGATACGGAACTTAATAGGTAGCCAGTGCAGAGACTGTAAAATTGGGGTAATATGATCATATTTTCTTGACCTGGTAAGGACTCTAGCTGCTGCATTTTGGACTACCTGTAGCTTGTTTATTGACGAAGCAGGACAACCACCTAGAAGTGCATTACAATAGTCCAGTCTAGAGGTCATGAATGCATGAACTAGCTTTTCTGCATCAGAAACAGATAACATGTTTCGTAGCTTGGCAATGTTTCTAAGATGGAAAAATGCAGTTTTTGTAACATTGGAAATATGATTTTCAAAAGACAAATTGCTGTCTAATATAACACCCAGATTTCTGACTGTAGAGGAAGTAACAGTACATCCATCTAGTTGCAGATTGTAATCTACAAGATTCTGTGTAGTGTTTTTTGGTCCAATAATTAGTATCTCTGTCTTATCTGAATTTAATTGGAGAAAATTATTTGTCATCCAATCTTTTACATTTTTAACACACTCCGTTAGCTTAGATAATTGGGAAGTTTCATCTGGTCTCGTTGAAATATATAGCTGAGTATCATCAGCATAACAGTGGAAGCTAATTCCGTATTTTCAAATAATATTACCAAGGGGCAACATGTATATTGAAAATAGAAGGGGACCTAGGACGGATCCTTGTGGCACTCCATATTTTACTGATGATAAATGAGATGACTCCCCATTTAAGTAAACAAAATGGTAGCGATCGGACAGGTAGGATCTAAACCATCTTAGAGCCTGCCCTTGAATACCTGTATAGTTTTGTAATCTATCTATGAGTATGTCATGATCTATGGTGTCGAACGCAGCACTAAGATCAAGTAAGACTAGAAATGAGATGCAGCCTTGGTCTGACGCAAGGAGCAGGTCATTTGTAATTCTAACAAGTGCAGTTTCTGTGCTATGGTGGGGCCTAAAACCTGACTGAAATTCTTCATACAGATCATTTTTATGCAGGAAGGTGCTCAATTGAGCAGACACAACTTTTTCTAAAATTTTAGACATAAATGGAAGATTTGAAATAGGCCTATAATTTGCCAGTACACTAGGATCTAGTTTTGGTTTCTTAATAAGAGGCTTGATAACCGCCAGCTTGAATGGTTTTGGGACGTGACCTAAAGATAACGACGAGTTAATGATATTGAGAAGCGGTTCTTCTGCTACAGGTAACAGCTCTTTCAGTAATTTAGTGGGTACAGGATCTAATAAACATGTTGTTGGTTTAGATACAGTGATAAGTTTATTTAGTTCTTCCTGTCCTATGGTTGTAAAGCACTGCAGTTTATCTTTGGGTGCGATGGATGAAACTGAAGTGTTAGACGCTGTAGAATCTACATTCGCTATTGTATTTCTAATGTTATCTATTTTATCAGTGAAGCAATTCATAAAGTCATTACTATTTAACGTTGGTGGAATATTTGAATCAGGTGGCGTCTGGTAATTTGTTAACTTAGCCACTGTGCTAAATAAAAACCTTGGATTGTTTTGGTTATTTTCAATGAGTTTGTGTATATGCTCTGCCCTAGCAGTTTTTAGAGCCTGTCTATAGCTGGACATACTGTTTTTCCATGCAATTCTAAAAACTTCTAAGTTAGTTTTTCTCCATTTGCGTTCAAGACTACGAGTTACTTTCTTGAGAGAGTGAGTATTACTGTTATACCATGGTACAGTACGTTTTTCTCTAACTTTTTTCAATTTGATCGGGGCAACAGCTTCTAATGTATTAGAGAAGGTTATTTGCGAATCTTTCTTTAGTGGCTGGAACAATAGTTCTGCCCAGACGGCATCGCTGCGACATATAGTTAATATCAGTTATACGCAGCATGCACGATACAAGGAAATGGTCTGTAATATCATCACTTTGAGGTACAATATCTATAGCAGTAAGATCGATTCCATGCGATATAATTAAATCTAGTGTATGATTAAAGCGATGAGTGGGCCCGGTGACATTTTGCTTGACTCCAAAGGAGTTTATTAGGTCAGTAAAAGCAAGTCCTAATGTATCATTTGCATTATCAACGTGAATATTAAAATCTCCCATGATTAGCGCCTTATCAACTGTAACTAGAAGGTCTGAGAGGAAATCTGCAAATTCTTTTAGGAATTCTCTATACGGCCCTGGTGGTCTATACACAGTAGCCAGAGCAAGAGATACATTAGATTTCTTTTGCATGTCTGACAGAGTAACATTTAGCAGAAGTATTTCAAAAGAGTTAAACCTGTATCCTGTTTTCTGGGTAACATTGAGAATATCACTATATATTGTTGCAACACCCCCGCCACGACCAGTCTGACGGGGCTCATGTTTATAACAGTAGTTTGGTGGAGTAGACTCATTTAGACCAAAATAATCATTTGGTTTTAGCCAGGTTTCAGTCAAGCAGAGTAAATCAAAACTATTATCTGTGATCATTTCATTTACAATAACTGCTTTTGGTGTGAGTGATCTAATATTTATGAGCCCAAACTTTAAAAATTGTTTTTGTTCATTTACTTTAAATTTTTCTGGTTTAATTACGATAAGATTTTTTCTAGATCCTACATTATATTTATATTTTGACCTCACTATTCGGGGAACAGACACAGTCTTAATAGTTTTTACAGCGCAAGTACTTTTATCATTTAAGCGGGGGGAACAAAACTCATCATAATGGTTATTTGAGAATTGTCTTACTAGTCACATGGAGCGAAGTGTCCTGGAGATGTACAATTAATTTCGTACTAAATGCATTTTAGTTGTGCAAAAGCAGCGCTGAAGTTCAACTAAAGTTGTATTAAATAGCCCTTTGTCTCTGCACGCTTCAACTCTCGATGCACTGCACAAATATTAATGTAAAATGCAATGGAATGTTTTGGTGGTTTGACGGTCTCACAGTACGCTGCGGATTTACATGCAACGTATGAATTGAAATTATTTTAATCCATTTTGTGACTTTTCATGTAGGCCTAGTTAACGCCTATTCATTTATTTGGCATTTTAACTTTGTGTAGTTTTGAGGGCTGGTCAGGATACTTTTAATAATTTGTTGAATAATTTATATTTTGACAGCCCAAAGAGCTGCAGTCCACATTATCAAGTGCAACATTGCCATTGTCCGTACAGGACATTAAAGAACCATTAATGTAAAAATAGAGTATGTGTACAGGCGCATTGGGAAGATACTAAAGTAATAAACCTTCTGATCAAGTTTGTGAATTTCTTTTACCATTTCAAATCCAAGACTATGTTGTTTACATATCTTTACTTTTGTAACTACTTTCTATATGTGACCCTGGACCACAAAACCAGTCATAAGGGTCAATTTTTTGAAATTGAGATTTATACAAGCTTTCCATTGATGTATGGTTTGTTAGGATAGGACACTATTTGATGAGATACAACTATTTGAAAATCTGGAATCTGAGGGTGCAAAAAAATTTAAATACTGAGAAAATCACCTTTAAAGTTGTCCAAATGAAGTTCTTAGCAATGCATATTACTAATCAAAATTAAGTTTTTATATATTCACAGTAGGAAATTTACAAAATATCTTCATGGAACATGATCTTTACTCAATATCCTAATAATTTTTGGCATGAAAGGAAATTCAATAATTTTGGCCCGTAAAATTTATTCTTGGCTATTGCAAATATACCCGTGCTACGGAAGACTTTTTTTGGTCCAGGGTCACATATGTATGTAAAGCTGCTTTGCAACCATACAGTATTGTGAAAAGCACTATTTGAAGTGTGGATAAATTATTGAAAAAATAAGTTCATAACTGTCACGACCGGGATACAAGGATTCACGGAGAGAGAACCAATTGCAAGTACGTTTTTATTAAGGGGTAATCCAAAGAGAATAAACAGTCCAGGCATGAGTCGAAACCAAAACATCAATCCAAACATAAACAAAACATGAACACAAGGCAAGGGCACGAACTGATGGACATGAATTAAACAAGGACTCCGTGACACATGCTAAAACAGACCGGGTTAAATACACAAGGAGAGACAAACGCTAATGGGAAATTGACAGAGTGTGATGATTGGTAACTAGTGACAGCTGGGTGCAATAATTAAGCAGAGAACGTGAGGAATGTGATTCATAAAGTGACAGACACCGTGGGGAAGGAGGACACCTAGCGGATTCCCAGGGAACACAACCCAGACACTGTGACAATAACTATACAAAGTACTGCATCATTATGATTTATTATTATAATTATTTGCAACTCAAAACAATTATTTTTATCTGTACTATTTTAAGTAGAATTCAATTACAGTGTATTGTATTGTACATTTAATCATAACAGGTCAACAGAGGATTCAACTAAAATAAATTAAAGCATTACTTAAGTATTTAACAAATTAAATCGTTTTATTTGTAAATTGCTTCATTTGTGGTGTAGGCAAAAGTTGTGTTTGGAAACTCTGCCCTTACAGCACCTGTTAGCAGAAACATCGACACTAATTGTTGTGCTGAGTGAGTATGGACATGTCATTGGGGTTATGAAGTGGCATCCACTTTCAAAGGTTTTGTCCAGTTAATTTATTTGGCTATGTATGTGTAGAAATCACTTTTAACAAGTTTCAGACATTTTGTAGATGGAATTAAGAACCTAGCCAGTGTACTTTCTAAAAGATGAATATATTTATATAAGTACAAACTTAGTGCACTACAAATTCATTTTTAAAATACTATATTTTTTTACAAATGCATTTGTAAAAAATATAGTATTTTAAAAATGAATTTGTAGTGCACTAAGTTTGTACTTGATGAAAGCATAAAATAACTACATTTAGAAAGTGTTTTCAGTTTGTATAGACATGCCAATCTATTGTTAGTAGACTTATCACAAATAAATATATTTTAAATACAAGTAACTATATTATTTTTCACTAGGAATAAGATATGATAATCTTTAAGGAGAGAAGCTAGGTGGTGCTTAAGTTCAAACTACATTAGATTTTGTATCTTTTAGTTTGTAGCTGGACATATATTTTTTATTTTAATTCATTAGGAGTGAAAATCAGGACTGTCAGTATCAGCACTGATGTGACTGAATGACATCACAATAAACTCACATTAAATGACAAACTCTCATCCAACACTTAAGACTGAAAAAATAGAGCAGCCCTCTTACATTCTGTTGATTTATTCACATCTCTGCGGTTCTCTTATATTTTCCAGTTCGTCCGTCCACTCCTACCATCACTCCACAAAATCCTTCATCATCTGACAGTGCTGCAGGTAATGACACAAATGTTCAGATTAACAGCACAATTGTGTGGGTGATATTGCTTTTACAACACAATTAAACACACAAACAAGATATTGACAGAGTAATGTGTTGTTACATAATAAGGCCTGTTATTTTGCCTGTTTTTCTCTGCTAATACACGTTAAAGAGGCCCATGCTGGTCAGACTGGTCTCAGAAGGTCATTGAACTGAATGCAGGCATCTGAGACTAAAATCAGACCGACAGATTGTCTCTCTTTAGCTGTTACAGCATCAGGCCCACAAACTCCTTCTCATTCTCCAGACTCTGTACCTCTGACTGTGCTGATCTCTGCTGCTGCTGCTGGATTTCTGTTGATTGTTGTGGCAGTTGTGATCTTCTGGATCTGCTGGAAAAAAAGACCAGAACAAGAGGGCAAGGGTTATTAAATATCTAACAGTTATATTTAACAGTTTTTGCTCTTTCAAGATCTGTCATTATTTTTTAAACAGATCAGACCCGTGGAGAAGAGATAACATACGCTGATCCAACATTTTACAAAAGAAATGCACAAAAAGCGGTAAGACAATACATGTTAAAGTTGACTGTAAAAATTACATTGTATCACTGAGGTGGAGCTTATATTTTAGTTTTTTATAATCATTTGTTATGTAAAGTTGCAACTTAATTTAAAAAAGGGGGATGTGTAAATTAAAAGTAAAAAAAAAGTGAGATCAGTTCCAAACCGTAGAGAGCAGCTTCACTGTCTACATAGACAACTGCCTTATAAGGCAACATCCTCAATCTTCATAGGCAGCAACACAGTTAACATTCACTCACACTGCTACACAAATAGTCCCTGTCACATGAAGTGCTCATGGTATGTGTGGTTGCTTTATCAGCAGATATATGTGATGCTGCCTTAACATTTGGCCAAAACAAGGTATCTAATAAAGGCTTTCTATTGTACAGAACAGCATTTATGCCAGCCCACAGCCTTTAAAATGGACAGTAAGACATCTGACCACTGAACTTAAAAAGAAATAAAATAACTAAATATTCTGTTCAATATATGGCAGCAAAAAAAAAAAAAAAAAAAAAAAAAAAAAACACACTCCACAGAGGTTGCTAGAGATTCACTGTAAAAAGTATGGTGACAATGTTTCAGGTATTACGGGATGGCATACTAGGACCTACTGTATACTATATAATATACTGTATCACTGTGTATATCATGACATGATATAAAATTAATAGACCCATCTACTTCAATTATAAAAATCTACTTTTATCTTACAATTTAATGATAACCACCATAATAACACAGGTGGTAAAACAGAAAGCCACATGATGATAAAAGTAAAAAGAAAAAAACTATTTATATAGAATATAATTACATGTGATGTGCCGCACAGTGACTGCTGGTAATGTCCTTTTACTGACTTTCACAGTAAATTGGTATTTCATAGTTGTCACTTGCAAAATTAATACATTTAATGTATTTGAAATATAATATATATGAAATGGCAATTACATATAATGCAATGTCGAAACCATTTACATTTTTTCACTGTATATTGCACAGTAACTTCAAATAAACAAGTAAACCAGTTTTACAGTAAAGACAACACAATATAATAATGAAATAATAATAATAATTGAGAAAATGATCAGATGGTCATAAGTTTGGTCGTTATCAACAAAGTTCAATGATTGAGTGTTTCCTGAATCCATAGTTTAAAGGGACAATAAGTAACTTTTTAGGTATTTTATTATCTAAAATCAATATTTTTATTCATAAATATGCCCTCAATGGTGTGCAAATACCTATGCAAATGTTTAAACTAATCCTCATAAATGAAGAATTTATTATCTTTATATACATGGGACGGGTAGGTCGACGGAGGCTTCCATGTAGTTCCGCCATCTTGCAAAACTATAATAGCAGAGAGGGACAAAAAGTACTAAGCCAACGCGTTTCCACAACGCGTTTTCGGTCAGAGCCAGAAACGCAGGTGCAGAGCAGTGAGAGGCGCTTGAAACTGCACCGGCAAGTCTGGATTGCATTCTTATTATGGACCATTCATATGCCGCGCCACAGGAGAAGAAAACATCGTCGCCAAAACAGTCAAAAATAGAACGTAAAAGGAAACGTGACCGTAGATTACAGAAAACAAGAGTTAATGTCGGGGAAGCTTTTTCTAGGTGGAAAGAGCTAATGCTGGATAAAGATTTCAAAAGAGACGCTGAAGTGGCCTGTTTTCGTCTCGACAGGTAAGTCAGTGTTTGATGATGAAATCTAACAATACACATAATTCAGAAAATATAACGAATAAAGAAGACATAACTACTAATTACAATATTTTATGTTTTCCACAGTCCGTAATTCATACTGTAACATTCGTTTGTTAGTTGTCATGTTGCAGTTTGTTTGAAATAACACACCTGTTCACCTGAAGGAAAACTCGACGAAGTGCTATTAGAAGACATCCTGTCAAAGCTTTTTGGTACATATCGCCTACCGTAGATGCAACGCGCATTTGAAAAAGCGAGGCGCTGGAGAGCAAAATTAGTTTGAATGCAAAATACAATTTCACCACTAGATGGGAGTAATTCCTACTTACAGTCCCTTTAAACAAAGATTTGCAAACAGCTCTCGACCTGTGGTTAGAAGCATAGTTACTTGTAAGACAGTAGTAGACTTTTTTTTTATGCCACCCGACCCCACCTCAGTACTACCTCAGAAAATATTTGGCTCTCAAAGTACCACCATAATGACCAACATTAAAATACAGTAGCATAGTAGGCCTAACTATTCCGCTACAGCTCTGCAGAGTTCCAAAATGAGGCAATTTTATTCCCAATAAGAATGTTTATTGTTGTCAGCCACTTTAATATTGTAAATGTTTGGATATTAACACTGCTCTGTGCTTATAAACAGATAAATAAAAAACTTAAATAATGATTAAATAAAATGTGTTGTACCTAAAATTAAATAAAAAATTTACTGAACTAAAATCAAAAAAAAAAAAAAAAAAACTTCACCTCAAAGATTAAATTGCGTTTTAACATTAATTTATATTTAACTTAGTGATTTCTCTGCGTACCATTAGTGGTACTCGTATCTCACTTTGAGAACGTCTCATTTACGTATGGTAACCCTCGTTCCCTGAAGGAGGGAACGGAGATGCCACGTCGGTGACCGGCGAATATGGGATCCCTATCAAAGCGCCATGGGTGCTGCCCCTTCCAGTGCCCTGTGCGAGCCGCCTGCGCCCCTATTAGGTGTAGGCCGGGGCTCAGAACAAGTAGCTCCACTCACCGTTGTCAAAGCACTACCTCACTGGGTGAGATTGGATAACACTGGGAAAACGTACCCGGTCCACTTGGAGCCGGGACACTGCGGAAGCCCCATCCTTCCCGAAGGAGGTCTCAGAGGCAAATACACATATAGCATCCGTTTAGGAGTATAAGGAGAAATTTGAGGTGATTAAAACCCTCTTGGGAAGGCAGAAGTCTGCCGGGGAAACACAGGCTCTAAGGCTATACCATGGACTATACACATATGAGTACCGCTTAGGTCTCATATGGAACCCACCCTTCCATGGTTCTCACGGATTCATCATGAAGGTCTGGCGCCGGACGTTCCACCGCGTCCAGCTGCTTAGGGTGATGGAGGATCTCAACAGGGTCTACAGTACGGACACTCTGGAGTGGTTTAAGCAAGCCGACACTAACCGGGGCCTCTCAGTGCCACTACCCGTTTGAGGTGAGAACACAGGAGGATACCGGCTCTACACGAAGGCTATAGAACCTAGCGAACGTGTTAGGGGTCGCCCAACCCGCAGCTCTACAAATGTCTGTCAGCGAGGCGCCACGAGCCAGCGCCAAGGAGGATGCAACACTTCTAATTGAGCGAGCTCGTAACCTGAATGGGCAGGGCACACCCTGAGCCTGATAAGCCAGGGTAATGGCATCCACAATCCAGTGGGCCATTCTCTGCTTAGAGACGGCACTCCCCTTCTGCCGGCCTCCATAACAGACAAAGAGCTGGTCTGAGGTCCTGAAGCTTTGTGTCCGGTCTACGTAGCACCTTAATGCTCAGAAGGTTCACCACTTGGTCTTTGAAGGATGTAGTGGGAACCTTGGGCACGTAGCCAGGCCGCGGCCTCAGGATTACCTGGGAGTCAGCCGGCCCGAACTCTAGGCACGAATCGTCGATCGAAAATGCATGCAGGTCCCCTACCCTCTTGATGGAGTACAATGCAAGCAGGAGCAGAGTTTTCAATGAAAGAAACTTTAGCTCAACTGAATGCAAAGGCTCGAATGGGCCCTGCTGTAGTGATTTAAGCACTAGAGTCAGGTCCCAAGGGGGTATAGAGGGGGGCCGGGAAGGATTTAACCTCCTGGCCCCTCTAAGGAACCTGACGATGAGTTCATGCTTACCCAGAGACTTCCCATTCACGGGGTAATGGTACGCAGCAATAGCGGCCACCTGGACTTTGAGAGTGGAGGGAGACAGCCTTCGCTCCAACCCTTGTTGCAGAAAGGATAGCACGACCGCAATCGGGCATCTTCGGGGGTCTTCTCGGCGAGAAGAACACCACTCAACAAACAGGTTCCACTTCAAGGCATAAGCGTGTCTCGTAGACGGTGCTCTTGCCGAAGTGATGGTGTTCACTACCTCTTGGGATAGGTCACCTAGAACCTCCGCGTCCCATACAGGGACCAGACATGGACTTTCCAAAGGTCTGGACGCGGGTGCCAAATGGTGCCCCGTCTCTGAGTCAGTAAATCCCTGCTCAGAGGAACCGACCAAGGAGGGGCTGTCGAGAGGAGCAGTAGTTCGGGGAACCATGTCTGAGTAGGCCAATATGGTGCTACTAGCAAGACTTGTTTCTCGTCCTCCCGGACTTTGCACAATGTTTGTGCGAGAAGGCTCACTGGGGGAAACGCATACTTGCGTAGGTCCCGCGGCCAGCTGTGTGCCAGTGGGTCCGTTCCGAGAGTTCCCTCAGTCAGGGAGTAGAAAACCTGGCAGTGAGAGGTCTCTGGAGCAGCAAACAGGTCTACCTGAGCGGCTCTGAACCGCCTCCAAATCAGCTGGACCGTCAGGGGATGGAGTCGCCATTCTCCCGGGAGCATTGCTCGAGACAGCTCGTTGGCTGTACGACTGAGCAAGCTTGGAATGTGAACGGCACGAAGTGACCTCAGAACCTTCGGACTCCAAAGGAGGAGGTCGCGGGCGAGTTGCGAGATGCGACGAGAGCGCAGACCACCTTGTCGGTTGATGTACGCAACAGTCGCAGTGTTATCAAAACTCGCAGATCCAAGATCGGTCGTAACCCTCCGCCTTTCTTGGGTACAACGAAGTACGGGTTGTAAAACCCCATCCTCATATCGGCTGTAGTGAAGCGGACACCGAAGAGCTTAGTTGGATGCCGGGTGATCTGAATCGCATAGCCGAGGCTGATGGTTCAGCAACGAGGTGGAACACAGGGACCCAACTCGGGCGGCTTGTGAGCAGGCCGGAGTGTGGTGCGCTACCTGTGCCCAGCTCCACGGCACCACTTAGAGGCTGCTGCAGATGCGACGCGTGAGCGGGGGAGGAGGCAGGGGGCTGCCCTCGGCGACGAGCAGGCTGGGGCACTGCAGCCGGCGGGTGGGTGGAGGCAGCAGCAGCTGCCCGCCGGGGCAGGATGTGTCGGATCACCTCAGTCTGCTTCTGGGCAGCCGAGACTTGCTGGACCAAGATCTCGACTGCGTCCTGGACCACTAATGTGGACATCGCATGACCCAGCGAACTCGTGGTGACCTTCATCGCTCGAAGCGCAAGGTCAGTGGCGGTTCGGAGTTCTTCCAGAAGGGCTGGATCGTGACCACCCTTGTGCAGGTCCTTCAGTGCCTTAGCCTGGTGCACCTGCAGTAACGCCATAGCGTGTAAGGCGGAAGCAGCTTCCCCGCAAGCCACATAGGCACTGCCGGTCAGACCAGACGAGTGCCTACAGGCCCGGGAAGGGAGCACCAGGTCTCAACACCAGGAGGCAGCGGACTTAGGACACAAATGCATCGCTACCGCCCGCTCCACTGACGGGATTCCTGAATACCCCTTCGCTGCACCACCATCGAGGGTGTTGAGGGAGGAGGAGCCCACCGGCCGGTTTCTGGCTGTAAAAGGTGCCATCCATGACTTGGTCAGCTTGTCATGCACTTCTGAAAAGAAAGGCACTGGGGTGGGGTGCTGAAAACCCAATAATCCAGCCGCGAGGGTTCGGGACGTGGTGGGGGATTCCACTTGAGCCCTACTCTCTCGGCGGCCCGGGAAAGCATAGTTGCCACTTCGGGATCCGACTCAGGCTTTGTCACAATCCCAGAGGATCGTCATCCGACAGCTCTCGCTCCGATGCTGAGATCGACATCTGGTCGGGGGGCGTCCCACTGCATACCACTGGTACGCTCCTTGAAGAGGGCCCAGCGCGTTCCGTGGGTTGCTCCACTGCAATCGTGACCATCACCCATTGCCAGGTAACGACCGCACCCAGAAACGCATGGGTGAAACGGCATCCTTATAAGGACGATCCGTCGTCTTTACAAAGACGCACCCGTGAAGCTCTTTTAGAGAAATTTGCTCTTTAGGAAATGCTCTTTTAGGGCTGAGGCGCACAGGGGAATTGGCTGCTTGGTCTATCGAAACGATATCCCATATTCGCAGGCTTATTTTAAGGGTTATTTTAAAAATGTGTTCCGTTACTAATTACTTCATAAAAAAAGTATTCAGTAACGTAATCCAAGTACCACAATATGAAAGTAATGTAACTGATTACTTCTGGATTACTGCAAGGTCAAATATTATTTTTTTAAAACAACAACATTTATTAATTAAGAATTTCACAGCCCTGAATTAATATATGTGTAAAGGACTATACAGACATCTAGTGCATGGTATTGGTATTACAGATTATTTTGTTTTATTTTGAAGAAAATATAATAAGAAAGAATTTTAAGGAAATGTTTCTTCAACAGGAAAATAGAGAATACAAATTCATTTTTTTTTTTCAATGAAAATATAATAAGAACAAATTCTAGACAATGGAAAATGTTTCTTTAAAAGGAAAATAGAGAATACAAATATATATATATATATATATTTTTATATTTACAAATATAAAACTAATTTTTAAAAGTGCAAATGCTTCTTTAGGTTGGATGTCGAATCCTTCGATGAAGAAAGTGTTTTCTTTGCTGGAAGGCACAAGTTGCACTGTACAACGTTGTTTGCAATTTCTTCTTTTTAAACAAAATAGCAGCGGTATTTCCATGAAATGAACGCGTTTTTGCAGCAGTGATTCAATCTGCGTCTGAGGAGATTGCAGACAGCTGTTATTTGCGCATGCACCAGCGGGTGGCACACGTGACTCGCGTGAGTCATTAATCAAGCTGCGCTTAATATAGTGTTATTATGCCAAAATACTGATTTATTTAGTTTTAAATGAAACCATTGTAATCCTGAAAGTATTCCACCTTTTTTCAAAATGTAACTATAATCTGATTACTACGCTTTTTGACGTAACTGTAACTGTTTACAGTTACTGGATTTTTGTATCCTGATTACGTAACGCCGTTACATGTATTCCGTTACTCCCCAACCCTGCATATTCGTGGTTGCGGACGAAATAGCTTAAATCGAGAGCCAACGCAAACGCAATGACATGTGAAATAAAACGTCATCCGGTATTAAAGAAGTGTGGCCTGATTAAGTGCTGGATATAGTGGATGATGGCCACAGAACGGTAACAAAACTCAGAGACATTTACAGTCACACAGAGGTGTATTGTGCAAACTGTACTTCATATGGATGTTCAGATAGCTATAGAAGAGTTCACGTTTTTTTTTTTTTATTTTTTATATTAAATTATGTTAGCCGTATATTATAAACCTAATAAATAATTGACCTTGTTTTTTTTTAATGGAGTATCTTATGCTCATCAATGATGTATTTATTTGACCGAAAATACAGAAAAAAACATTAATATTGTGAAACATTATTGCAATTTCTAATATTGGTTTCCTATTTTAATATATTTAAAATATTATTTATTCCCATGAATTAAGCTGAATTTTCAGCATAATTTCTCCAGTCTGCAGTGTCATGTAACCCTTCGGAAATCAATCTAATATGCTGATTTATTATCAGTGTTGAAACTGCTGTGCTGCTTAAAACCCTTTAAGTGTTATATCTACCGTATGGTTGAGCTTACTTTGTAGAAATGCTCTCTGAATTTAAATCAAGTTTTACCATGGACTGACAGCTCAACCATACGGTACAGTTTTATATAATACATAAAAAAAGTTTTAAAGAACAAAATTTCTGACAACGAATGTTTGAATTGTATATTGTAACACAAAATTTCTATTTTCACTTTCACTTCTATTTTCTTTTTAACTTTATATTTATCAAAGAATCCTGAAAAAATATCACAGGTCCCAAAAAATATTAAGCACTAGACTTCAGTCATGTTCTTTGGTAACGTACATGTTCTTTGCTCGTTTTCTGTAGCTGCTTTTTGATTAACTGAAGAAATGTAAGCATTGTAATTAGTAACTTACAATGCTTCTATAAACAGTTATCATGTTAAATACAAATTCAGTCATATTAAAAACTTTAGGCTGCCCATAGTCTTATGCTGTTGTTGGTTCACTTTCCGGCAAAATAAAGTAAGTAAATAAATAATTAAATAAATGAGCATGATAATATTGTGTATCGACAACCTCACAGGAGGAAGATATGACAATCTCACACAACAAGACTATATGACAGTTGAGCATATCGCCCAATACTATGGCCCGCATTTCACACTGGTACTGGGGCCCTCAGCAGGCTGCCCACCTTTTTTGACAACAGGAAGGGCATGGCCTAAAAATGAAAGGTGAATGACACAAAGTAATGCTAGCAGGGGTTAACTCATAATTACATTACATTACATAGTAATAAACAGTTAATTTTGCTAAAATTCTTAATACATGGAACAGTTTTGATGCTAAATGTTTTGTCTGTGCTGAGCATTTTGCATCAATCAGATAGATGTGTTACATGCAACACACTGTTAAACTCGAGCATACAGTAAACACTGTGAAGCCATTTAAAAAGAACAAAAAGACACCTTAAGACAGTTTAACAGGAAACAGAAAAAAGAAAAAAAAAACCTCTGAAAACATTGCTTTGTTTGTGAGAGAGAAAGAGTGTGATTATTCCAGCCTTCATTAGAGATATTGCTTTTTATTTTATTAATGTCTTGAGTATAACATTAATGTTAAACCAACCAAAAATGTGTTAACATTAAACAGTAAAAGGAATTGTATTATAATGTTCAATACAGAGTTATTTTGGACTGCTGTCATAACAGTGACATAAAAAAAACCCATAAAACTTTGCAAAACAAGAATTTCATTAATCTGTTGATGCCACAACTGTACATCATCATGACATTTTATTTTATTATTTGGTGGACTTATGTTAAACCAGTGAGTTACACCCTGCTGAAAAAAAAATAACCATGCTTTTGATGATCTCAAGTGTAAGTATCTCTGTATCTTTTGCATTTGTGTATTTTCAGAAAGAAGAGGATGAGGTGGTGTATGCGGGTGTTGTCACAAGACGTTAATCTTTTTGTGTGTGTGTGTGTGTGTGAAACATTTTCTCATGAGTGATGTTCTGGTCATGGTAACTGTAAAAAGTGATTCTCTATATTTATTCAATAAAATTGTGTCAAAAATGTACAAGCAATATTAATTACATTTAAAAAATTTTAATTAAGTAGAAATAATCATTCAAAATGAGTAGAATAACATGAAAAAATTAAGTAAAATTTACTCAAAAATATTGATTTTATTGGCCAAAAAAAAACAAAAAACCCCACTATGCTAAAGAATACTATGTTATGCATGCCAGGCCAGTAGTTGGCGATCATGAAACATTATATGCATGCACATGACATCAGCCTTTTTACAAATTCACATTTTTGTTGCTTACATAAATATGATACAGGCATCATGTTCAAAAGGCTGTGTCTTAAGGCCCCCAAAACAGAGTTATTGAAGACACCTAAAGTTCACAAACAGAATCAAAGGGTAAATTATTGGTTACCATTATAGTGGTCAGTGTTTGCTTTAGTTGTGCTCTTGACCCTTGATGTTGTAATATTACATTTTGCATCAGTTGTAACAGCTAGACAAACTAAGAATAAAGATGATCAGGTGGTGTTGGTTATGCTCTTACATAATCTTTGTTCTACCTGAAGATCTCAACTCATTCAGAGTCTGATCTCTGAGACAAAATAACACTCATTGTAGCAGCCCTGTGATAAAAAAAAAAAAAAAAAAAACTAACTGAAATTTTCAGTGTAATCCAGAGTTTAAGAATTCTCTTTAAAACAGAGAGGGGGGAACTTTTTTTTTTTTTTTTTTTTTTTTTTTGGATACAGTGACATCAAGAACCAGCATATGAATCTCAAGAATGGTGACAAACAGCATATTCAGACAAACTGTAAGAATCACAAAACAAGCTTCTATAGAATTGTTGCTCATAATTTATTCATGCCGCAAAGCATGATGGGAGCCATACATGAGTTTTGATTTGGTGGCACCCAGAATGAAGTGTACCATGCTTTTTGATGGTCACCATAGTTGAGGTTCTCAGGCTGATTCTTGATGTCTGTGTGCCTAAATGAGAACACTTTTCATTTTTAACAAGGTTTTGATCAGGGGTGCTTCTAAGAATTTCTCTGATAATCCTGAAAACACCAAAGCTTATATTGTTCAACCACAGGACACATGTTATTGATAAGACACACCCAACACAGACCAAATGATGATGTAAAAACAAATAACATCACCTGGTCACATTTCCTTCTTGGCTTATCTAACTGCTGTATCACAACTAGCAACCAAAAAAAATCTGTCTAAAATTTTAAGGGTCAAGAGTCCAACTAAAGCAAACACTGACCACTACAATGGTAAGCAAATTATTTATTTTTTTCCTTCAGTGATTCTGTTCGTGAACATTAGGTGTCTTCAATAATTCTGTTTTGGGGGCCTTACAACCTTTTGAACACGCTTCCTTTATCATATCTATGTAAGCAACAAAAATGTGAATTTGTAAAAAGGTTGACATCATGTGCTGTATATAATGTTTTCGAAGGGTGTTTCATGATCGCCAACTACTGGCCTGGCATGCATAACATAGCATTCTTTAGCATAATGTTTTTTTGTTTGTTTGTTTTTTTGTCCAATGAAATCAATATTTTTATGTAAATTTTACTTCATTTTTTCATGTTATTCTACTCATTTTGAATGATTATTTCTACTTAATTAAAATGTGTTAAATTTAATTAATAATATTGCTTGTAAATTTTTGACACAATTTTACTGAATAAATATAGAGAAACACTTTTTACAGTGTATGCTTTTATGTTTTTATTTGCGTTGGGTAATTTTTGATGAGGTTCACTAAAGGTAAAATGTCAAACATCATAAGCATCATGCAATACTTTTTATAAACCTCTGTGGAAATTAGTTTAAAGTTCACCACTAATCTTGATGCTGATTTCGTCAAAAATAAATAACAAAAGTTTTGCTATTAGCTAATACCAATTTGCCTTTGCACATAAACTAAACATGTTTACTTTAAATAAGTAATTTTGCCAAATTTCAATCTGCTTTCTGACCGCATCACAGCACAGAGACAGCTCTCATAAAGATAATAAATGATATTCGCTTAAATTCTGATTCTGGCAAAATATCAGTGCTGGTATTACTAGAGCTCAGTGAGACTGACAACCTGCGCAACACCACGATCATATATGAACATTGTTTTACGCAGCTTGTCATTGAACAACGGCTCTGTGTGCTGTGTACAAACTGATTTCACTGTATTCTATGTATCAGATTTTTTTTCTTAACTGTGTTAATTCATTTTAAATCATTAAATACATTATTGTTGTGATATATTTTTTATGATTATTTTAATTCATTTTATGTAAAGCACTTTGACTTACCATTGTGTATGAAATGTGCTATATAAAACTTGCCTTGCCTTTCATATTTTATTTGTATTTATTTGTATTTTTTTTCACAGTACTGTAAGCAGTACCACCGCTCCCTATACGCAGAGTATGCAGCTTGCTTAGGGCACCAACTCTCAAGCTGCTCAAAAAAAAAAAATGGACAAAAACCACGTGCCATTCCCCCATCCGCTCTTGCGACCGTTTGCACCTCATGTTTGCGGCTGAATGCAAATTATCATAATTGATGGATGGACATCTATGACAATTAAAAGACATCTGCAATCGGTCACCACCAACAATCCATCTAATATTCTCTCTGACTTTCCATGTTCCCTTACAAAATTATCCATGGTTTTAACAAGAATAACACCAAAAATCATGGTTCTTGTAGCCATGGTAACTGCAAATTAACCCTGGTTTTGTTTCTTCAATTAATCATTTACAAAAAAGTATTATGTTTTATTTTTTTTTGGTTATAAAAACCTAAGCCATCAATAGCCTTTAAAATTACTTAAAATGCATTATACAAAAAACAATGAAGCAATAATTATTGGTTAATAACACTGTTAAAATATATAATGTAGGCTAATACAAAATAAACAGTTTATGTACATGTTATTAAAAATGCCTGCAAAGGGAGCCAAAGGGTAGTTGCTGCTGTTACAGGACAATTAAATCCTTGTTTAGGCTATTGGCCAAACATTTAATTCAAATATTCACTTAATCTTTCATTTTTGGCCAGCTTTTTGCTATAGATGACACAGCCTCTATAATTTCTTCGACAAAAAACATGGGGACATCACAACCCTTAAAAAAAATAAACCATGGTTTTATCATAGTAAACTGCTTAATTTTTTTTTTTTTTTTTTTTTGCATGATTTCTGAATGCTTGAGACTATAAAATCAATTAGACAACTGTATTAATAGTCATAGCAATAGGTAACTGTCGAGAGCTACACCTGTAATTTGTCAACAATACAAAAATTATTTATTTACTTTTTTATTTAAATAAAGTTCTATTTTTACCCATATTGTTTTTCTTTGTTGTTGTTGTTGTTTTTTTTTTTTTTTTCATGATATTTGAGGAAGGGGGCACAACAATACAATCCTGCTTAGGGCACCCATTTGGCCAGCAGCGGCCCATGATGGATTGTCCATGCTGAATAAAATGGCACAGTTTTTCTCTTGATGCAAATCACTGGAGTAACACTCCCTTCTCTGTTTGTCAGTTTCCTTAAAAATATATGAAATACTGTTAAATGTCATTAAATGTCTGATTAATGCCATTATGAACCATATATATATATATATATATATATATATATATATATATATATATATATATATATATATATATATATATATATTATTTTTTTTAAATAATATTTTTTTTCTTTACTTGAACATATTTCCTTGCATTCTGCATAGGTCATTTTTGTTTATACCAAGGTGGGGGAGCCCTCCCCCTCCCCCTGGTGCCTCAGACCATATCACTGTCATGCTAATGCCTCCATACAGACCGCTTGTTAAAGTCGCCAAACCAGTTCACAAACAAATTCATGTGTGGCCGGAAGGGTCGTCAGAGGCTCTTCAAGACAACGTTTTGACACAACTGACACAACTTTCTATGGGTGAAAAATCTGGACTGCAGGCTGGCCATTTCAGTACCCGGATCCTTCTTCTACACAGCCATGATGTTGTAAATGATGCAGTGTGTGGTCTGGCATTGTCATGTTGGAAAATGCAAGGTCTTCCCTGAAAGAGACGACGTCTGGATGGGAGCATATGTTGTTCTAGAACTTGGATATACCATTCAGCATTGATGGTGCCTTTCCAGATGTGTAATCTGCCCATGCCACACACACTCATGCAACCCCATACAATCAGAGATGCATGCTTCTGAACTGAGCGCTGATAACAACTTGGGTTGTCCTTGCCTCTTTAGTCCGGATGACATGGTGTCCCAGTTTTCCAAAAAGAACTTCAAATTTTGATTCGTCTGTCCAGAACAGTTTTCCACTTTGCCACAGTCCATTTTAAATGAGCATTGGCCCAGAGAAAACACCTGCACTTCTGGATCATGTTTAGATATGGCTTCTTTTTTGACTTATATAGTTTTAGCCGGCAACGGCGAATGGCACGGGGGATTGTGTTCACCGACAATGTTTTCTGGAAGTATTCCTGAGCCCATGCTGTGATTTCCATTACAGTAGCATTCCTGTATGTGATGCAGTGCCGTCTAAGGGCCTGAAGATCACGGGCATCCAGTATGGTTTTCTGGCCTTGACCCTGACGCACAGAGATTGTTCCAGATTCTCTGAATCTTTGGATGATATTATGCACTGTAGATGATGATAACTTCAAACTCTTTGCAATTTTTCTCTGAGAAACTCCTTTCTGATATTGCTCCACTATTTTTTCAGCATTGGGGGACTTGGTGATCCTCTGCCCATCTTGACTTCTGAGAAACACTGCCACTCTGAGAGGCTCTTTTTACACCCAATCATGTTGCCAATTGACTTAATACGTTGCAAATTGGTCCTCCAGCTGTTCCTTATATATACATTTAACTTTTCCGGCTTCTTATTGCTACCTGTCCCACCTTTTTTGGAATGTGTAGCTCTCATGAAATCCAAAATGAGCCAATACTTGGCATGACATTTCAAAATCTCTAATTTTCAACATTTGATATGTTATCTATATTCTATTGAGAATAAAATATAAGTTTATGAGATTTGTAAATTATTCCATTCCTTTTTTACTCACAATTTGTAAAGTGTCCCAACTTTTTTGAAATTGGGTTTGTAGTTTGCATATCAGTCCAACCGCTCGATCGATGACGCCATCGCAACTGCCCTCCACTCAGCACTCACACATATAGACTAAAAGGACTGTTCATAGACTTCAGTTCAACACAATCATACCTCAACAGCTTATTTACAAACTGGTCCAGCTGTGACTCAACACTTCGCTTTGCAAACGGCTGTTGGACTTTCTGACTGGAAGACTTCAGGCAGTACGGGTCGTTAGCAACACATCCAGCACCATCACACTGAACACTGGGGCCAGCCCAAGGATGTTGCAGGTCTCTGCATTGCAGGTGATCCCACACACCCATCACACAGCTTCTTCAGTCTGCTTCCATCAGGGAGGAGACCGCGGATTCTCCAGGCCAGGACCAGCAGACTGAAGGACAACTTCATTCATCAGGTTGTCAGGAAGCTGAACTTGCTCCCGAACTTGCCCACCCTTCCCTCTACTGCCCCAGGCACCACTGAACTATGACCACGCCCCACCAGGTCCCACATTCCCAGGACACGCAGATGAGATTGCGAACAAGCAGGGCTTTAATGAATCCACAGACAAGTAAACATTCAAACAAGGGTAGGCTG
Source organism: Carassius auratus (assembly GCF_003368295.1). Lineage (NCBI taxonomy): Eukaryota > Metazoa > Chordata > Actinopteri > Cypriniformes > Cyprinidae > Carassius > Carassius auratus. The sequence continues at coordinate 82,644 of NW_020528776.1, forward strand.
GTAAAACACACAGAATTGATGAGACCTGACAAATAATCAGGTAAGAGGGAGCAATATACACAACCAAACGAGAACATTAACAACACACCTGAACAGAATGACGAAAGTCCAAACTTAAAGAGACAGTGAGAGAGAGAAAGGGTGTGAATATATATAAGCCTTCTTTAGTAATATTACGTTAGAATAAAATCTTCCATATAACATTGTGTAATATAACAAAATGTTGTATTAAACAAATATACCATAAAATATAATGTAATATTGGGCTGCTGTCAAAACAGTGACATAACAGAAACATAAAACTGTACAGACATGCATGATATCTTTGTGTACTATTTGAAATAGACTGATGTTATTTCCTCTTCCTCAAGATTTTCTATATCACTCTTGTTGTTGTTTGTGGTGATACTACAGTTTTATGTAGATCTTCGTGACATTTTGTTATTCATTTGACTCATGGTAAAACCAATGAGCTACTCCATGCTAAAAAAAAGATGTTTTGCTAATGTTCAGCTAAATCATGCATATTTGATGTTAAGTTGACTTTCAGCTCTTGACCAGCTAACCACTTCATGCTGAATAAAGTGTTTTGTTGTTGTTTTTAGCAAGGTAACCAAAATGTGAAAATTTCAAGAATATTTTATTGAATTATATTTCAGGAGAATTTGCAGTGGAAAGGGGCCTGTCTCTCATGAGCATGCATCTGTGAAAATTCAGTTTTCTCTTCAGGAACTTCAGCCCAGCGTGCGTGACTCTGAATATCGTGTGAAATCAGTCCAATGGAAGAGCGTGACGTCACTGGCGGGGTGACGTAAGCGACCAGGAAGCTATAAAAGCACGTGCCACGCAGCTGGCGTCAGCTTCGCGTCTTTCAGCAAGCGCTCTGTGTGTGAATGTCAAACTGTTTGTCTTGTGAGTCTTATTTACTGTTGTCTGTCCAGTTAAGAGCTCCTAGACATGCCAAAAAGCAAGGCGAAAGTCAAACACTCTGATGGCGATTCCAAATCGCGTTATAGGTTGTGTGTTCCTCCCTGCCCGAGATATACAACGGGTGGGGATACACACAGCCTGTGCGTGGTTTGCCTGGGTTCGAAGCACGCTCGCTGAGTCGGCTCTCGAGGGGGCCGACTGCCCGCACTGTGAGCGTATGTCGGTGCGGCTGCTTCGTTCCCGGAGGGCCCTCTTCGAGGAGGGGGCCTTCGCCAGCGTTCCCCGCGGTGATGGTCCCGCTTCTGCTGAGGCAGAACGGCGGCTGCACTCGTGGGGTTCGCAAGTGGATCTGGTGGAGGGAATGGAGACGGGCCAGTCCCTATCTCCTTCCACTTCTGCCAGATCCGGCAACCAATCCCTAGAGTCGGAAGCACGCTCAGCGGTTCCTTCCACTCAGGGAGAGGGGTCGACGCTCCGCCTCTCTTCCTCCGAGGAGGTTGACGTGGAGTCGATCGACAGGGATTCGCCACCCCACTCGCCACAGTATGAGGAGCTCTTGGAGGTGGTTACTCGCGCGGTGGCCAAATTAAGCATCGATTGGCCCGCCGAGAAAACAGCTGAACCGCAGAGAAACAAGCTTGACGAACGTTTCCTGCGTGCGAGTCAGCCACCTCCCAGCCGGGGCCTGCCATTTTTTCCCGACCTGCACGAAGAGATCGCCAGGTCATGGAAACGTCCATTTTCGGCCCGCCTCTACATCCCCTCATCAGACTACTATGGAAATGTAGTGGGGATGGGAGAGCAAGGTTATAGAGCGATGCCCCGGGTGGAACAGACGCTCGCTAGCTATCTGTCCCCTGGCGCGGCATCGTCTCTAAAGGCCCCGGCATTGCCCTCAAAGCCACTCAGAACAACATCGGCTTTGGTGGGCAAAGGGTATGCGGCTGCAGGTCAGGCTGGTGCGTGTCTGCACACCATGGCAGTGTTACAGGCGTACCAAGCCGACCTGCTTAAGGAGCTAGATGAGGGAGAGGAGATCAAGTCCCACTATATTTCAGAGCTGAGAAGGACCGCTGATCTCTCCCTCCGCGCCATGGCAGCTATGGTGGCCGCGGAGAGGCACTTATGGTTGACCCTGTCTGACATGAAAGAGCGGGACAGGGTCTGCCTCATGGACACCCCGATTCAGCCGACCGGCCTGTTCGGCGACGCAGTCAATTCTGTCATCGACAGGTTTCAGGAGGCCCGCAAACAAGCGGTGGCGTTCCATAAGTTCCTCCCTCGTCGCTCCCTTGGGGCATCTGGGCGGGAAATGCCCCAGCCGCACCCTAGCTCCTCATACCGTGAGGCCCAAAAACAGAGCGTCGGCCTCTCGGCTGAGGACTTCTGAGCCCAAACAAGATCTCAGGGCAGTTATCGAAGCTAAGAAGTCCTCGGCCAAGAAACCCTGATGCCAAAAGCCCTGGGTTTCAGAGGGCAGCCTCTGCTGGGGTAGAGCGGTACACACCACAGTACACGGTGCCCGTCTCGCCTCAGCGCCCTCTGGGGGCCGGTCTGCCTACCCTGCCAGTGTTCCAGGGTGCAGCGGTTCCCAGCGAGCATCGCCGCCCCTGCGGGGGCTTCTTACACCAGAAATCAGTCTCGAGAGACTGATTCCCTTAGTAGATTATTTAGCAGCGTGGAAACTACTGCCAAATGTATCTCGATGGGTCCTGCACACAGTAGAAAAAGGCTACCGTATTCAGTTCGGCTCCATGCCGCCAGTATTCAACGGGGGCGTTCAGACGATAGTCGGCCTCAGGCAGGGTCTGGTTATGGAACAGGAAGTGAAAACCCTATTAAAGAAGGAGGCCATCGAGGTGGTCCCTCCTCAGGACAGGGAGTCCGGATTTTACAGCCGGTATTTCATAGTTCCAAAGAAGGATGGGGGGTTGCGTCCGATTATAGACTTGAGGGTCTTAAATCGTTCAGTTATGAGACTAAAATTCAGAATGCTCACAATCAAGCATGTTGTAGCTCAGATCAGGTCCGAGGACTGGTTTGTCACAATAGATCTCAAAGACGCATATTTCCACATATCCATTCTTCCACAACACAGGAAGTTTCTGAGGTTCGCTTTCGGGGGCGAAGCTTACCAATATCAAGTACTTCCCTTTGGCCTTGCACTCTCACCCCGCACGTTCACAAAATGTGTAGATGCGGCTCTGGTCCCCCTGCGCATGCAGGGCATCCGCATTCTCAACTATATCGACGATTGGTTGATCTTAGCTAGGTCAGAGCAGGTTGCGGTTTGGCATCGAGGTGTCGTCCTCGCACATATGGGGGGGCTGGGTTTGAGACTGAACGCCAAGAAGAGTGTGCTTTCTCCGGTTCAGAGAACCACCTATCTAGGCGTAGTATGGGATTCGATCGCGATGCAGGCACGATTGTCCCCTGCTCGTATCGAGTCGATCTGCATCTCAGTCGAGAGAGTCAAAGAAGGCCAGTTACTCACTGTCAAACAATTTCAGAGATTGTTGGGTCTGATGGCAGCTGAGTCTAACGTGATACCTCTTGGCCTGCTGTACATGAGACCCCTACAGTGGTGGCTCAAGACCAAGGGATTTTCCCCGAGGGGCAATCTACTTCGCACTATCAAGGTCACGCGGTTCTGCTTCCGTGCCTTAGACATGTGGAAGAAACCTTGGTTCTTGAAACAGGGCCCGGTGCTGGGAGCTCCTTGTCGCCGTGTAACACTAGCGACGGACGCATCCCTCACCGGCTGGGGTGCAGTCATGAGTGGCCACCCTGCCCGTGGTCTGTGGAGCGGTCACCATCTAATATGGCATATCAATTGTCTAGAAATGCTAGCAGTTTATCGTGCACTGAAGCACTTCCTCCCAGACCTAAGGGGTCACCATGTGTTGGTGCGCACCGACAACACATCGGTGGTCTCTTATATCAACCACCAGGGAGGTCTGCGTTTGCGCCCTTTGAACAAGCTGGGGCACCAGATCCTGGTGTGGTCCCAGAGCAAACTCCTCTCATTAAGAGCTGTATATATTCCTGGGAAACAAAATATGGGAGCAGACATACTGTCAAGGCAGGGGCCTAGGCCCAGGGAATGGAGACTTCACCCAGAAGTAGTGAAGTAGATATGGAGAGTATTTGGCAGGGCTCAAGTAGACCTATTTGCATCTCAAGAGACATCACAATGTCCCCTTTGGTTCTCTCTAGTTCATCCAGCTCCTCTGGAACTGGACGCTATGGTACAGACTTGGCAGAGGCTTCGTCTGTACGCATTTCCCCCTATCGCTCTGCTCCCGGGAGTTCTGGCGAGAGTAATCCGGGACGGGGTCCGTCTGTTGTTAGTAGCCCCATTCTGGCCGGGCCGAGTATGGTTCTCAGATCTAGTCTTGTTCCTCGATGGCTCTCTGTGGGAGATACCGATCAGGACAGACCTACGCTCGCAGGCGCAGGGTACGATAATTCACCCTCGCCCAGAGTTGTGGAAGCTGTGGGTGTGGCCCCTGAGGGGGCACAACTGTTAGCAGCCGGTCTCTCAACCGAGGTTGTTGAGACCCTTCTCCAATCCAGAGCTCCCTCAACGAGGAAACTGTACGCCCTGAGGTGGAAACTCTTCACCTCATGGTGCAGAGACCGCCAGTTAAACCCAGCAAACTGCCCGGTTGGTACAGTTCTGGAGTTTCTACAGGCTAGGCTCTCTGCAGGGTTGACCCACTCCACGTTGAAGGTCTACGTGGCGGCTATTGTGGCCTACCATGCCCTTCTCGATGGCCAGTCTCTGGGAAGACACCCCCTAGTTACACGTTTCCTCCATGGTGCGCTGAGGCTGAGACCTCCAGTACGGTCCCGTATTCCCCCGTGGGACTTGGTTGTGGTGTTAGAGGCAATGTGCAAACCCCTGTTTGAACCTATTCAAGATATCTCAGACAGACATCTCACACTTAAAACCTCCTTTCTGTTCGCTATCACCTCTCTGCGGAGAGTAGGAGACCTTCAGGCCCTCTCTGTGGCCCCTACTTATCTTGAGTTTGCACCAGGCATGACCAAAGCGTTCATATACCCTCGAGCGGGATATGTTCCTAAGGTTCCCTCTGTTACACCACAACCTGTAGTGCTGCAGGCCTTCTGTCCTCCTCCCTTTCGGGAGCCTGACCAAGCGAAGCTAAATTGTATGTGTCCAGTTCGAGCGCTGCCCTGTGGAGAAAAACTGACCAATTGCTTGTATGCTATGGTCCCCCCAAGAGGGGTTCTCCTGCTTCTAAGCAGACTATTAGTCTTTGGATAGTCGAGGCTATCAACGCTTCCTATGAGTCCTCTGGTCGTCCCCCGCTTTCGGGAGCCAAGGCTCACTCTACTCGGGGTATGGCGGCCTCCAAGGCCTTCTTAGTAGGTGTATCCATGCTGGACATCTGCAATGCTGAGGGGTGGTCCACGCCCTCTACGTTTGTTAAATTCTATGGCCTAGACATGCCAGTCACTCCAGGCGCTTCTGTCCTCCTGTCCTAAGCTGTGCTCTTCGGATACACACTAGGCAGGGGTTTGGTAGTCTGGCGGCATTGGTACTAGTTCCCCAAAGCGCATTGACACAGCTCGAGTTCCTGAAGAGGAACGTCTCTAGGTAACGTATGTAACCCTAGTTCCTCGAGGGAACGAGAAGCTGCGTCTCGGAGCCATACACCCCGGCACCCCTGCCGGCGCTTGCTGGTACTCGAAGCTGACACCAGCTGCGTGGCACGTGCTTTTATAGCTTCCTGGTCGCTTACGTCACCCCGCCAGTGACGTCACGCTCTTCCATTGGACTGATTTCACACGATATTCAGAGTCGCGCATGATGGGCGCGTTCCCCAAAGCGCATTGACGCAGTGTCTCGTTCCCCCGTTGTGATATGAGAGGGATTTCTTTGGGGCTTTTTAATGGTTAAGTCTTTCCTTAAAAAACAAAAAAAATATCTAAACATCTATATTAAGCATTTGTATCTTTTGTATTTGTGTTTCTTTCAGAAAGAGTAGAATTAGCTTGTGTACGCATGCGTCACTAGACGTTAATCAAATATTGTTATGATAAATTTACTCATTATCGATGTTCTGGTCATGATAACTATGCCTTCATGCTTATATTTATGTTGTGTGGTTTTATTACTATTAGTTAACACCAATTTACTTATACACAAACTACATATTCATTTTAAAAACCTTTTAATTTAGTCATTTTGCCTGTATTTTTTTAACAGTACTCTAAGAGTATGTCTATGGCTATGTCCCATCATGCGTTTTCCATGCTGAATGAAAATGGCACATTTTTTTTCTGTCAGTGCAGATCGCTGGAGTAACACCCTTCTCTCTGTATGTCAGTTTCCTTAAAAAAATATACAGTATGCTGTTAATGTGATAAATGCTATAATTTAAAATTATTATCTGAAAAATTTAAATTTAAATTTAATCTCGCTGAATAGCAGAAGCTATAACCCTGGCTTATGCCTCATTGTGTTTACAGTGTCCTATAGGAGTAAGGGCTCACTCCTCCAGAGGATGGGCCTCTTCCTGGGCTTGGTCCAGCAGGATTTATATTGGTGATATCTGTGTGGCCGCCGGCTGGTTGTCACCGTCCACTTTCACCAGATTTCATAACTTGGATGTCCCTGCCCTCCAGGCATGTAATTTGTCTGCTTAATTTACCTTATCCCCTCAGTAAGTGGAGGGGGTTCTGTTATATGGACCTCAGCCTGGTGGCTTGGGTCTCATAAATAGCTCATGTTTGTAGGAGCCCTCATTAAGGGTGCTCCGGGGCGGGGCTCGCAGAGCAGTTTCGTTCTGCACTTGCTTATAGCACTGCACTACTAGATGCGTTCCCCATAAGCATACCTCGGCACAATGTGAGAAAACGTTCAAAAGGGAATGCTCTGGTTACTAACGTAACCTCGGTTTCCCTACAAGTGTCCCTTGATGCAGTGCTCGTTCCTGTATCTCAGGGAACTGACAATGGTTACTACACTTTAACTATAGTAAAAACCATGGTTAATTTTCATAAGGGCAGGGAATTGGCCATTTGATACTGCTTTAGTTCACTACAGGCTATAAAAATAGTCTTAAAGCCCCCTAAAAGCAGTGATCATTAGTCACTTACCCCAAATGTTAGCCAAAGAGGAGATAATTGAAACACAGCACAAAACACAGTTAAGTGCCGCCATCTAGTGGTTAAAGGATGTAGCCTGTTTGCTTTAATATTGAGAAGGGTCTGGCTGCAGACTTGCACTTGCACTTAGACTTGGGACCAGTTTGCCTATACAAATAAACTATACATGTGTATTTAAAAAAAAAACTTTTAATCAGGTTTTGCCTATTTTTTTCCGACCACATCACATCACAGAGAAAGCGCTCAAGATAATACATGATATTTGCTAAAATTCGGATTCTGGCAAAATATCTTAGTGCTGCATTTCACACTGTCAATCATGACATAGTTCAAGAGAGACTGGACTTTCTGAAATGGTCCTTAAATAGATCAGGTCATACTTAGAAGGGAGAGGTTATTATGTGAGTATAGGGGAGCATAAGTCTAAGTGGACGTCCATGACATGCGGCAACCTTCAAAGCTCAATACTTACACCACTCTTGTTCAGCCTGTATATGCTCTCACTAAGTCAGATAATGAGAAAGAACCAAATTGCCTATCACAGCTATGCTGATGATACCCAGGTTTACCTAGCCTTGTCGCCAAATGACTACAGCCCCACTGACTCCCTCTGCCAATGCATTGATGAAATTAACAGTTAGATGTGCTGAAGGAGAAAACTGAAGTCGTTGCATTTGGAAACAAAGATGAAGTGCTCAAGGTGAATGTATACCTTGACTTTAAGGGTCAAACAACAAACAACAAAAAATCAAGTGAAGAATCTTTGTGTGATTCTGGAGTTAGATAATTTGTTTCCAGTCAAGACTTGGAGAAACTTGTTCATGCCTTTATCAGCATCATGGTGTACTGTTGTAATGGTCTTATGTAATGGCCTTCCCAAAAAGACCATTAGACAGCTGCAGCTCATCCAGAACACTGCTGCCAGGATTCTGACTAGAACCAGAAAATATGAGCATAACACACCAGTCCCAACCCAGTCTCACAGCATTTCGTGATATAGTCATGAAATTTCAATGTACTGATTCATGTTCATGGACACATTGTACCCCGTCAGTGTTTAAATCTTTGCATTTGTAAAACTAGAAATGATTTTATATTTATTATTTTGGAGCACCTAGCACACTCTTAGAAGAGACTGAACCTTTAGAGTTCAAAAAAGAACCTTTAAGTGCAAAAATGAACTTCTAGCTATCAAAAAGGTTCAGACCTTAAAGGTTTTATAATGATCTATTGGTTATTTGGCAGTTATTTTAAGAACCTTTGTTGTGGTAAAAGGTTCATATTAGAACCTAGCATATTTAAGATTCTTTCATGAACCTTTTATAAGATGTACTGCAAAGATAGACTGAGTAAAGTTAGAACACCATTTGCTTAATTGTTACATTAGTAAATTATTAATTTACATACTCAGTATTAATTAATTTACTCTTATTCAGTTACTAATTGTGATGTCAGATGCAGTTGTGGCAACATTGTTGATACAATGTGTTTTATCTGTACCCATGACCACCTCACATATCTCTAAATTGCACAATAACCTTTAGTGCACCATGTTGTTGTCAATTTAAAAATCACAAAAAACAAAGTTCAGTTTTGTTCATAAATGAACAAGAAGCTATTCTGTGTTAAATGGAGAGGGTGGAGTGAAATTCTTACCCCCAAAAATTAAATTTTTTGTTCAATAGACTATCTTCATATTTTACAGCCGTACATCCTTTAAATTTTCCCCATACCACATTCAACCTTTAAATCTCAGATAGCTTACTTACAGTATTCAGCTCAGAACATGACAAGTGACAAAAGTGACTTATTTTAAATGAATCTGGTTGGCAAAACACCTTTTAGACATGATCAGGTTGGGCACATGTTTATATTATTGAGGAACACCATTATGTCATTCTGTAACACTCCTTCAAATGTGAAGCATATCTATATTTGTTGTGTAAGGTTTCATCAGCAAGATTCTTTTTCTTTCTTTCTTTCTTTCTTTCTTTCTTTCTTTCTTTCTTATTAGTAATTGTTTTATAATAATAATAATAATAATAATAATTATTATTATTATTATCATCATTATTATTGCTATTATTGCTAAAATATATATGAACAAATCCCTCTGTAAAACCCTTCAGAATATAGACAGGAATGTCAAGTTTGGTGTGTGTAAGTGCTACTGAAGTGTAGATTTATGGCTCAGTGTTGAAGAAAAAAACTCATTTTGAGAAAACGGCCTTTAAAAATATGTATTGTAATTGAAATCTATTGACACAAGCAGATAAAGTGCTATAAAAGAAACACTTAACATTGTCTTTTGGATGTTTTCCTTCCACTAGTTTGAAAAAGCACTTTATGAAAAACCAAAAAAACCCAAAATCTCAAAATTGACAGGTGCTTGAAAAAACTGTGTTTTTGCCTGCAGTGTCTCACCTTAAATTAAATACTAATTTACTGCATCATGTCTTATGTTGTAGTCATTTGTTTTTTGTTTTTTTGTCAAACTGCTTATTACACTTTCAGCTGACAGAGCATGGTGATGGTGAGGAGGATATGTGGACAGCAGGGCCGTGCACAGACCTTTTGAGGGGCATGTGCTGAAACTGAAAAAGGGCACCCCCTCTTTTTTTTTATATCAATTATATATATTCTCTTTTTTATCTATTCTGTTTGGTTTCATAAGCTAATTTGTATTATTTGGTTAACATTATTATGAATGACATTGAGAAGAGGGGAAGGTGAGCAATGAGTCAAGTATTTTTGACAAACTTTTTTGAAATATAATTTAAGTAATTATATCCAACTCAATTCCATATTATAAGAAACTATAGCCATACCGTTACTATAACATATCCAACATGTATCCGCCTACCTGGCAAAAATTTGATACTGTGGTGAACCAGGGATGTTGGTTTCTTGAAGGTCTCTTATTCACTACACTTTCCCTAAAATAAGCCAGCAATGAAAAAATAAATAAAAATAGTGTGAAAAGTACAGTTGCAGTGAAAAGCATTTCTGAAGGATCACGTGACACTGAAGAGTACTGAACTGGAGTAATCATGCTGAAAATTCAGCTTTGATCACAAAAACAAATTACATTTTAAAATATATTCAAATAGAAAACAGTTATTTAAAATTGTAAAAATATTACACTATATTACTGTTTTTGCTGTATTTTGGATCAAATAAACGAATCCTTGGAATGAATCATGAATTACATTCTGCATGATAAAATATAAAGATTTCACAGTGATCTTCTGTAATTTTTTTTAGTTACTACTACATTACTGTAGTAAAATCATGTTTTACTGCATTTTATACATGTGAGGACGATCGGAGAGTATACCATAACATGATTAGCCTAAATGTTAATAAATTAAGTGTATCAGCAATCATAAATCAAAGAAGAAATTTCTTAGAAATATAGTTATCTAGGTGACGAGGATCACTCGTCGCTTTGTGTAAGTTCCAGTACGAAACAGCGCGGGGGCGCACCTGTTATGATTTTCCGATGGTAAAAACAAATTATATGTTGTTGTATTACTTATCAATATATAGTTTTTGATCAGCGAATGCGTGCAAATGTTATTGATTTTTTTTGTCCGTCATTAAAACGACGACGGCGCCTGCCGCTGCCGGTGTTCTGTCGATTTGTCCTACGCTGTCAGATTTTCCTACCTCCCACTAAAACAGTGGGTAGTACAATTCCACAACGAAAAATGCTACTGTAAAGTTATGGTTTATTAACGTCTACACCTACCACAACCCTAATCATACCCTTACAGTACTGCAAATACAGTAATTATGTGTTATATTCGCGTCACATTACATTTTCATCTACAGGTTACAAACTAGTTTTTGTAGCTATATAGACGGAGCGCTCAGTTTTTCCTGTGGTAAAATGCATTTGGCCAAAATCGCATTTTATAAAAGATGAAATGCTACTGTATGCACAGGCTATTTAAGTGTTGGCTATGTATTGGATGGCAAATGCTAGCCCTCTCTCTCAGGCGACGTCCCACATGTCTCAGTCAGTCAGACAGACATCCAATAAATAAAATATGAGCCTTTATACACATAGTGTTTAGTAGTACTTATTCAAACAACAAGATATTTATTTACCCTTCGCAAAACTGTTCAGCTCAGCTGTTGTCTACTGTGCGGCTGCTGTGGAACTTCAGTTGATTCAATGAATATAGAGGGGGCGGAGTTATCAGCTTACTGACAGCTTGAGGATCGAATTAGATTTACACAAGCTCGTTTTAAGAACTTTCATTTGCTAAATATTTGTAAAACAGACATACAGACGTAAAGGGTGACCAATAGCATTAAAAAAAAAAGTCCCTCTAGAGTAGATATTATTGATAACAAACAAAATATGTTTGCTGCGTGGATCAGGCGGACTTAATGAAAATGCAAATTCATTCTTTGCCAGCAGGAGATGTTTTAAAGCATAGACATAAAGCGCGAGAAATAGAGGTTTCCCCAATAACAGCTGTAAACAAAGCAGAGCTACGCTCACACGCGGCTTTATCAGGCATATAACATGCAAGTCTTTCTTCAGAAATACAGCGATATAAAAACACCCGTGCCTCATTTTGATATTTAAACATATAAATGTAAGGAATTATTATTATTATTAAATGTGCAGTATGTAACGTTACTCATGTTTATTCAACGAAGCCTTTTTGAAAATCGATCAGTTTTAAAATTGTGGCGAGTCTCCAAAAATAAATAAATGTATGGGAAACACATCCCGCAGCACAACCACCTGAGCCCAACTTCAGTCTACTCATCACCTTGACTTTAACTGCGTTTGTAGAAGGCACTGCAGCCAACAGACCGGAGGTTAACTTAGGTCCAGGCGCGTGCGCCCGATGAAACCGTCTATAGGGACATGCTGCCTATACTGAACTCTGAAGACCCTGCAGTGTGGTGGTGGAACATGGAGAGACACGTATCCTCACCTGTCTGAACTAGCCCTCTCATACTTTTGTGCACTGAACCGAGAATCGATAAGAACCGGATTCAATAAGCGGACTCGGAATCGCAATCAGAATCGCTAAAATTAACACGATACCCAACCCTAATTCCAGAAGAGATCATGCTACATAAGAAACGATTACACTGTATTTTATGTATCATCATTTATTGTTCTTAACTGTTTTAATTAATTCAATTTCAAAATAATTAAAAATATATATTGTTGTGATTACTTTTTTAGGATTATTTAAATTCCTTTTATGTAAAGCACTTTGAATTACATTGTATATGAAATGTGCCATATATCTTGTAAGCTATGTCCCATCATGCATTGTTTATGTTTATTGTTTATCTTAATGCAGATCACTTGTAACACCCTTGTATATGTCAGTTTCCTTCAAAATATATAAATATGTAATATACTGAGTTTAAGAAAATAATGAATTTGCAGCAGATTCTTTTAAACATTTATTAAACTCCTGAATGTTTTTCATCTGAGAAATCAGGTTTGTCTTTCTCCTTCAACTTTTTGTATTTCTGTCGTCTCAAAGGAATCTGAAATAATGGAGAGTGATTTACACATTCTCCACAGAACAATAATCAAACTCTCTTTTTTTGTCGCATTTATAAAAAAGTCATTTTTTAAAATGTTATTAATTGCACACACACACACTCACACAGGTATTTTTTTTAGCCTGATCTGACAAAATATGTGGTGAAAGAAAATAACCAGTTATTTTATTAGGTTTCCAACAGGCTGTTAGTGTTGTCTTGAGTGCTGTTTTACGTACCTCTCTGTACTTTTTGTGCAACGCCGTTTTTACGTAGGCTACCTTACGGCATGTTTCGCAGCAGTTTCAAAAATAAATGTCCACTGAGTGGCGCTAAAACACGAGAACCCTGGAACCCTTTTTTATTATGTTGATAAAGGTACACATTGCGGTGGTTCAGAATTCAAAAATCAGAGAACTGTGGCTAAAAGTTAATGCTCTATCGTGTTGGAAATTCCCTATACAAACCTACCGATAGTGTTAACAAATGCAAAACTGATATAAAAACACATTTGTTGATGCAAATGCCATCTGAACTTCTTTATATGCAGATTTGAACTGTTTTGTCAAACCGTGGTTACAAATATGGAATTATATTTGCTTAAAAAAAAACACTTTTTTTTTAAGCAAATATAATTCCATAGTTACACAGGATTCAAATCAGAGCTCCTCAAGTATGTCTCCGTACTCTGGAGCTACCGAACAAACCTCCCACTGAGCAAAAGTACGTCCAAACGTCTTTGTTGGACGTTGAAATGACGTCCCCTGAAGAGCCAGAATGAAAGTTTTTATGATGTCTTTTGCATGTCCAATATCAGCGTCCAATATAAATAATGAGGCCCACTGTGTTTTAAAAGACTTCTGAATTATTTAAATAGCCTATTATATTGAATATTATATTTCTTAGATGAAAAATTACCTTCTAGATTCTGAACATCCTCTCTGTCTCCAGGATGTCCGAGTTTCTTAATCTCTGCGACTATCATTTTGTGCATTTGCCGTTTCGTGTCTGCATAAAAAAACTTATCTTTATATCGCGGGTCAAGGACCATTGCGATACAGCACATATGGTTGTAAGTGGTGTTCCTGAACTACTTTTGCACTGCCTCCATTATTGCTTTTTTCATTGTTTTAACTCCGTGGTCACTGTCGGCTTCTTTGCTGAGTAACCTTTTAAGAGTCTCAAGCAGGGGGATAATGTCAGCAGTGGATACATCTTCTTTGCTAATCTCTCTTTGTTATTTGTTCAAAGGGAGAGAGAAGTGTAGTTATGCTTTTCATTAGTGCCCACTGCTGCGCAGTAAGTGTGACAAGTAGCTCGTAATCTGCAGCGTAAGCAGCAAGTGCTCTTTTCTGTTCCAAAAGACGTTGCATTATATAGAAGGTGCTATTCCACCTCGTATTTACATCCTGCTTAAGTCTCTTTAGTGGAAGATCCATCTGTGACTGAATGGACAGTAGACGTGAAGAAGCTATGAAGCGAATTTTGTGCCAATATTCATCAAACAAATCCAGCATTTTGCAAATAAACACAATCTGCTTTGCAAAGAAAAACTCGACTTTCAAACAAACGCAAAGTGATTTGCAAATACAAAACTCTGTTGAGAGAAAATGCATGGACAATGTATTGTGTTACAACTGTGAGACTCATTTCCCTTTTTATGAAGAAACTTGGCCTGATTTTCTCACAAATGCAGGCAGGCAGATTTTCTCACAAATGCAACTGAGCAACTTCCTTTTCCAAAAACAGTAGATGGCACTTTCGGGCAATTTACGCTAGTCTCCTGAGACCCGAAACACATATTTTTGGTACAAAATACTGTCGCTATCCATAATACATTTGCATTTTAGTATTACAAGATTTTGTGACACGTTATATTGTTATACCCTTGCATTGTTTTGAATGTTTAACAATTGTATCAACGTATGTCGCCTATATATTTCATATCCCGCGATCCAACAGAGGATAAGAGGCACGGAGAATGGATCGGTTTTGATAGGGAAAGACTACCTAGTTAAATGATTAGCCATGTCACTACTGATTTTTGAACTAATCAATCATGTTAACAACTTTACAGCACTTACTGTGAATTTCAGTGACATTGTAGTAGGGTCGCTTTGTGAAAACATCTATATGGTTAATTATAGATACAGTAAGACAGAAACTCACCTGTTCCTCACTCATGTTGGTCTGCTGTATTCCCTGAAAATGTAAACAAGTGTTTCAGGTATCAGGAGTAACCCCAGACACGTGTCGCCCCGCCCATATTTTTTTTCCCGGCCTTTGACATTTTGCTCCGAGCCAGCAGGGGGCAGTTTGCGTTGAAACAAACAGAACGGTGGCAACTGCAGCAGCAGAGTAATTACGCTATTTCACGTTGATTGCATGAGGTGAGTAAAAGTGCTTGTGTAAATATCTTATAATATTAAATGCGATGTTCGATCATTTATTTATCCATGGTACGTTCAATTTGAATAATGATTGTTAATAATTGTTATAAATTGCTCTTTTATTGTTCTTTGTGGATTGTAACAGTACACTCTGTACATGGCTTTAGTTCTTAGGTTTGATTTTACAGAGGTATGCCATTACATTTGTCAAGTTATTTGAACAGACATGCATGATTATTGTGTGTATATTATTATTATTATTTTTCAGGATGACATGATCAGGAGGTGGTGGTGTTCTGTTCTCCTGGACAGCTTCACTCCGCAAATGTATGTAGCTGTTTGAATGTTGCTACATGAAACATTACTCTGTACTATATCTAGCAATATACCTACCTCTTGACATTTGTTCTTTTAGAGCTCAACCACTGAGGGGAGGAACTTCACCATTCACCATGTCTTCAGGCAGAGTCCAGCAAAGCAGGTTATTTGTGCACATACATTCATTAAGAACTAATAATTACATGTGTGTACATGCAGAGGTACTTTAGTTATTACAGCTACATAGTTGTTCAGATATGAAATTGGGATTATGTACAAGTACTATATTGGTCAGCACCGTGGATTATTTCATATATAGCTATCAGTAAACATCAGCATCAAAGACATTTAAAAACATTTCAGCTTAATTCATTTTCAGACATCAGCAAGTTTTTTAAATAACTTCTGTTTGCAATCTAATGTGGATTTTGTTCACCATATAAGACAGAAATATTTATATTCAATGTAAAAGATCTTCATGTGGATCATGCATACAAATATATACAAATATCTCACTGGATTATTACAATTAATGGCAAAATGAATGTGTGGAAATGTAAACTAATATATCCTACTGACACTACAGCAAAAGATATAAATAATTGGCTTAAAACTATTTTTTTCAGTGAGAAAATACTAACATGCCTAATACTTCTGCACAGTACTGTATATATTAACATTTTATTAGTGGTATTATAAAAGAATGAGTATGCAGTTGTGACAACAATCTATAGAGTTTGTTTAAAGCAAGGTTGTCTGTATTCAGTGTTTATATAATGTTTAATAACTTTTATATACATGTATAAATAAACCTATGTATGTTTTTGATTCAACAGCTTCCCCTGGAAATCCTCAGGGAAGTTATTTTGACAGCGGGTGACTCTGCATATTTGACACTTTCTCTGGTTTGCAGATGGTTTAGGGATGTGCTGTAAGGGAAACAGGTCAATTTAGCTCAAAGGGAATCATTTAAGATTTTAAAGGGAATTTGAACAGAATCACTGTTTCACGGCTGGTCACTTAGACGCCCTGCCATTCAGTGAACGAGCCGTTTAACATCAAATCTGCGCTGGATACTAATATCCAAACTATTGTGAAACACTATCAATTAGCACAGTAACAAGATCGGCAGTTTAAGACATTAACTTGTAAGCACAAAACACAAGATACTTCTCTTTTCAATATGAATAAGGCTTTATTAGATAAATCTAAGACATATAAACTAATCTAACACATAAACGCACGCACTCACACATTCACACAAGTTGCAGGAAGATCGAAAGTTAGGAAAAGATGAGTTTAAGAGAATGAAAATATGGAATCCCAAGTTTACAGCAATACATTCAGTAGTGGCAGAAGTGACGTCTTGGAAAGCCCGTGGTTGTTGGGCGTTGGCTGAAGGTGCAGAGTAGTGTGCGCTGGTTGAAGTTGAACGGGCACCCGAGGTCAGGCGTCGGAGACTCGACGTTACAAAACTTAACTCAGAACATGAAACTCTCAAACGGAAAAGAAAAGAAATAAAGTTTGACGAGACTAGGTTGTGTTCCTTCTCATCGTGGCTAAGTAGCAGCAGGCGTGTGCAGGCTGAAGCACGCTGGAACCGCGCTCACAGAACAGTGATGGCTAAACAGCATGGCTAGAAGCTAAAAGCTAAAGCTAGGTAGCAAAGCTACAAGCTAAAAGCTAAGAGCAGGCTAAAATGACTAACAGCAGCAGCATAGCTCGAGACTAAAAAGCAGACTAAAAGCTGACTAAAAAGCAAGATTTCATGGTGTCCTCTGTTTTTAAACTGGCCTTTTGGCCACACCTCAAATGTTGTCTTGACCAATCAGATATTGTCTTGGCTCGGGGGGTATCATAAATCATTTGTTTATCTTACCAAGCATGTGGTCCGAATTTTCCTGCCTTGCAGGGTCTAATGTTGCACATGATTCCTATTACCAGATTATGATATATTTTACAAATAAATGATTGTCAGGACAATATCAAGCAAGAAGATACAATCACACACATACCAAACACAATTATAAATCGTTAAGCTATGCCATAGTTATTAAAAGACATACACAATAAGTGATTATACATGATAGTCGAATGTGTGGGTTACACATAAATGAATATGGAGTGAAGCGACGGACTGATTCATTTATGAGTCTTTTTGAGTTCATTCTGGTCCATATATATGTACAAAAGCAGTTTCTTTGCCATTCTCATGACAAAGACTTTTGTGGAGACAAAATCCCTTCCCCCTTTAGGAATTTCAGTCTGGTTCTGCTAGGTGGGGGGGGGGGGGGGGGTCAATGGAAGTGTTTAACTCATGGTTTAACTCACTGATGTCCAGCATTGCATTTCAATTAAGAACAACAAATTTGACACCAAATTTCTCTTCTTCGAATTGAAATTGTAAATAATTGCTCTAGTGGTGTTAATGTTGAAAGCTGTTGTGTGAACAAGTTGGTTGGTCATCTTGCTTGGTTCTTGTGGCACTAGAACTGATTTATGACTTCCTGAGGAATTCGGCTCGTGTTTCAATGCACACCGCTTTGATAGACTCCTTAATTTGTCTGGTTCGACTCATTTCTGTTACAGTGCTCACTCAAGAAGTTTTTCGGAAAGTGGCACACTTTGCCTGGCTAGACAGTAAGATTTCCCCGTTTAATGCTCGTTCTCCAATTGAATTTTGTAGTACGAGGCTGTTAAACTTTTTTTATTATTATTATTATCTTTCCTGTATTTTGTCTTTACACTATAAGTTGTGGCCAACTGGAAGAATTGTCCTCCTGTCTCCTGACCGGAACGAGTTCAGACGGATGTACAGCATCAGGGAATGCTTGCAGTGCAGAGCCCTTTTCAAGTTTAACCCACCAGGGTACAGGGAAGAGACCGGCGTGGTGATCTTCTGGGCTTTTGTTTACACAGGATTTTGTTCCAAGGACTGTTTTTTTTTTTTTTTTTTTTCGGCATGAAACACATTTGTGTGTTAAGTTGATTGAAGGGAAATAGAGAATGAACTGAGATCAACTGGTTTTGATGTATTAATTGATGTCATTTAAAGTTAACTCTTAACTGTCACCGTCCCGTATACGGGACACCTACGTTTACTTCACTATATTACAGTTAAATCCTAGTGCAATCAGGACAAACTATATATCGTTGGAAAGGTCTAAGACTCCTGAATAGATATTTGACTACTGTTTTTATAATAACAATTACACAATTACAGTAATACAGTAATTTATGACAAGAGTGCACCTAAAAAAAAGCTACATCATAACAGCAGTTGTAACCTATGTCACAAAAAGCCAATACACACACTTTCAATAATTCAAACTTTTTTTTTTTTCACGCTGAAGGTTTATAATAAAACATCCATTCTAATATTTGTCCAAAAATATGAATAAAATAATATTTGCACATACATTATATCTATCTGTATATTCATATTTCATATATACTGTCTTGAATTAGAATTATAATGTTGATTTTGTAATAAAATGTAATTTTTTGAGTGGTTTCGCAATAATATACTAATTACTGTGTTGGTAGAGTCTTTGAGCCTGCCTTCACAAAGTTATGTTCAATAACAGCAAGGCAAGACCATCTCAGTAGCCATAATGAGCAGCTAGAGCTGTCACTAGGGCTCCTTCGATTTCAGCATATCAGTTGACCAATTACCTCTTTGAACACTGATGACAAGATAAACTTTATCCAATAGAAAACGTGTTTATGGTTGATTGCAAACACGTGCCAATCACGCTCAGCGGTCTGTTTGGAAAACCTGGTGAATATTTGTAAATCTGCAGAGTAGAAAGCCACAACACAGACTACACTGTCATTTTTCACCTCACATTCACAAGATGGATCCACGATGGCCTAAAAGGCATTATACATTGTTAGAAGTTGTTGAGGAACTTTGCAAAAGTGAAGATGAACAAAATCATCCATCAAGTGATGATGAGCCAGACATGCTTCTGCCTGAAGAAATTTCTGATTCAGCCCTAGATCGGTGAGTTTATGCATATTTTTTCTTTTATACAAACTGTACCAATTTTAGTGGTTTATGTGCAAATGTGCCATAATTATGTGATAATTATATATTTAGATGTATGAAGCATTGAATTATGCATTACATGTAATATTTTTATATTAGTTTTATAATATATTCAATTTGTAATATATTGTTGCACATACAATATTAGTTTTATACTATATTCAGGTTGTACTACATTGTTTTATATTAGTTTTATACTATAGTTCATAGTTCAGTTCAGATCATACTATTTTGTTGCAATAGGTATTCAGATGATGAAGACGAGGACGAGGACATACCTCAACCATCAACCTCTTCCGCACCTACATCATCTAGTTCAGCTTTCAGTGGATTCAGAGATGAAGACAGAGGGAGAGACAGAATTACAAGGCAAAGCGAAGGGAGAGAAAGAGGGCGCGAGAGAGGACGAGGTAGAGAAAGAGAAAATGGGAGCGGGAGAGAAAGAAGGAGAGAAAGAGGGAGAGGAAGAAGGAAAGAAATAGGGAGAGGAAGAGGGAGAGGAAGAGGGCCAAGCAGAGGGAGAAACAGAGGAATAGGGAGACAAACACAATCTGTTCTTTCTTCTGGCATCTCAGCAAAATGGAACACCTCAGAAGAACCAGACATTCCGCCACCTGTGACAGTGTTTCGACCAGCTAGACCTCCAGGGCCTCAGCTGATACCTATGGAGTCGTACAGTGCTCTAGACCTATTTCAACTGTATCTTTCACCCTCAGTATGCCAGACGATTATTAAGAATTCGAATGCCTATGCAGAGAAGAATCAAGATGCTGCAAGAAAGCCATGGCAGAACATGTCCGTAAAGGATCTATACTCCTACCTGTCAGTAGTAATCTACATGGGTCTGGTAAAAGTTCCTGTTCTGACGGATTACTGGAATGGGTCCAGACTCTACAGAATAGGCTTTCCAGCAAGTGTAATTTCAGGCAGGAAATTTCAAGCAATATCAGCGGCACTGCATCTCAGTGATCCAAAAAAGGATGCTGAGAACATGAAAAAAAAAGGAACACCTGCCTATGATCGCCTTGGCAAACTGAAGCCAGTCTATCAGCAGATACGTGATGCCTGCAAGACCTTCTTCCATCCTCATCAGAACATCGCAGTAGATGAACGGATGGTGGCATCAAAGGCGAGAATTGGGCTAAAACAATACATGAAGGAGAAGCCAACAAAATGGGGGTACAAACTTTTTGTTTTAGCTGATTCCACATATGGCTACACATGGGATTTTTTTATCTATGAGGGCAAATCCCCTGTGGCACAAGCAGACCAAACTAAAGGACTCAGCTATGAATCAGTGATGGCGCTGGTGGATGAGAAAATCCTAGGAACAGGCTACAAGCTGTATGTGGACAATTTCTACACCAGCCCATCACTGTTCAGAGACCTCCTCCAGAAGGGCATCTGGGCCTGTGGGACAATTCGCAGCAATCGGGTGGGCTTCCCGCAAGCCACTGACAACAGACTGCCTAGAAATGCTCCACGTGGGAGTATGAGGTGGATACGCAAGGACAAGCTACTGTTTGTTGAATGGAAGGACACCAGGGAGGTGCTCATGTGCTCCTCCTTCCATTCAGCAAATGGAGACCGCACAGTGCAGAGGAGGATGAGGACGAGAAGTGGAGAATGGACGGAGCTGACTGTTCCTATACCTGCTGCAGTGGCTGACTATAACAAGTGAGTTGAATTTATTCAGTGATGTTGTATAAAAATTGTGTAGAAATGTTCACATTTTATTTACTTGGTTATGTTTGACTTTAGATTTGAAATATGTCCTATTATTTTCCACACGGGAACATGGGAGGAGTTGATCTCTCCGATGCCCTCATCGGGTATTACACTGTTCTCCGAAAGACCAGGAAGTGGTACCGTGCCCTATTCTACCACTTCATTGATATCGCTGTGGTGAATGCGTTCATCATTCATCAGCAGATGGCTCTAGCACGGAACCAAAAACCCAAAACACAAAAAGAGTTCCGTGAAGCCCTGGTTCTGGAGCTTGCTGATTGGAATGATCCTGCTACTTCTGCCCCTACTGCTGCAGCTCAAATTACAGGAGGACCCTTGGGCAATGCATGCCACAGGCCCAAATTCATCACCGAAATCGGTGATGATTCGAGGAGGAGATGCAGAGTGTGCCACCAAAAAACACTCGTTATCTGCCAGGCATGCAATGCATACCTGTGTTTCCAGGCAACAAGAGACTGTTTCAACCCCTGGCATGATGAGCACAACTTGTAGTTTAGGACTGAGGGGTTGTGAAAAGCTGTAAAAATTTGTGAAAAGTTGTACAAAGATGTGAAAAGTTTGTAAATAGTTGAAATATTGTAAATAGTTGGAGATTGAGTTTTCTAATATTTTTGTTTTATTTTTTCTTATTCATAAGTTCCATTTTTTATATGTATAGAATAGTATAAACATATGTGAATAGTTTGTAGAAAAGTAAAGGAAAAAAAAAAGGTAAAAAACCTAGTCTCAGTGTATTTTGTGGTGTCAGATGTCAGTTCAAGTTACTAAATGACCTTTAGGGGTCACAAAAGGAGCATCAGTGACTCCTAGTGGCCTTTTGTGTTGTAGCAGCAAAAAGTCCCACAGAAACCTCATTTTTTCAGATATCAAAATGAAATTTGAAACAGAACTTTGTTAGACTTATGGGTTTTAGTTTTTAGCATTTTTAGGCTTAAACACATATTTTTTAAAATATGTACATTTATTAGAATAAAACAAATATTTTAGTACATTTTCATAACAATAAACTTAAACTTCAATAACTTTTAGACAAAAATAAATTTTTAAAATATTCCAATACAGCAATAATCGTCTAAGTGTCTTCTTTCAAAAGAGACCATCCTTATGTTTCTATTCCAAAGTGTTCATGAATTACATCTATTTAAGTTTGTATAGTGCATATTCACATGTATCCCCAAAAAGGGGGGGTGACAGTTAAAGGGTTAAACTTTGCAGTGTATAATGTTTTAATGAAAAAGCTATGGCAAACACGTGCATGACAACAGGTTTCAGTCATTTACATCAGTCTATCGTTCTTTAAGGTTGTGACAATTTGGTGTAATATTTCAATTACCAATGATTTTATAAAGTGTTTAAAGGGGTGATTAAATGTATTATGTTTTTATATACAAGCGGGTAACTAAATAAATTCAGGATTAATACGGTTTTCAGTAGTGCACTTCAGAAAACAAATAACAGAAAGTGACGAGTGTTTTTGGGTAAGTTCTATATAGTTCCTTCCTTGCAAAAAGTAACTATGGATTTATTGTAGTAAAAATATTTGTTGGCATATTAATTACCATGTGCTGTAATTATAAAAACACCATAGTTTAACTATAGTTTTTGTAGCAGAACCATGGTAAATTTTCGTAGGGGCTAAGGGGATGTTCAGTATATTATTGGTGACGTTCAGAGACTGGTGACAATTTGTTACACACACACACACACACACACATATATATATATATATATATATATATCAAGGTACTCCATGACTATCTACATAACCATACTTCGCATTATATTGCCGTGTCATTTTCAAAATCCAGCGAGTAATGTCGAGGTAGCGTCTACAGCCGTTGAGGGAGTAGACCATTTATTTCTATTCTTTTAGTCGTAATCCAAAACTCTTTGTATTTATACGGGATGTTGTGGAAACGCAACAATAAATGCAAAAACACAACATTTATATTCACTTTTTTAATATATATTAAAAGTTTATTCATCTGAGTGTCTACTTCCACATTCCAATCCTGCTCACAGCGTCATAATTCTCTATACCAATAAGCTGTAAAATTGTCACTCATCTGTACACCAATAAGCTCATCTTAATCATAAACCAATAACCGCCGAGGTGGGCAGGGCGACACGTGTCGCTCCGCCCAAACGTGTCGCCCTGCCCCATCGCAGAGGTGGACATTCCAGGAGTCAGAAAGTAAAAGTCCTGCCATACTCATCAGACGATTTCACCAGAGGAGGAACCAAGTCATTCCTTCCAAGTCATAAACTAGTCTCAAGTCAAATCCCAAGTCCTCAAAGAGTTAAAGTTAATGAGATAATTAAGTGACTAATTAAATGTTGATTGTGCATTAATGATTAACACCTGCTATTATTGAGAATTACAGAGGATCAGCTGTTGATGTTTTATTGGTTAACATGATGCCACCATCATGGAGATCAGTGTTTGGATTAGTTGTGCTCTTGACCCTTGACTTGTTGTGCTAGGTCTCTCTCTCTGTAGCCCTATATGTGGTGTTGTAGAGACGAGAGATCAGTGGTATACAATAAACGCATAGGCACAATGAGCTGGTGATTATATTGAGAATAATGTGTTTTTTCAGAAGTTTAGAGTTTTAATAATTGTCTTAGTGAAACTGCAGCACACACAAAAAAGTACTTCAATGTTTATAGAGAATAGATTTTAAATCTGTGCAACACATACAAAAATTTGAACTCCAGTGCTTTTTAGACACACACACAGATATCAAGAACCAGCATATGACTCTCTGCAATGGTGACAATCAACAAAATACTTAATGTTGCAATACATGAAAACTCCCATAATGCACTGCAGTATGTATAATTATTTGTCACCACTGTTGAGGATCATATGATAAACAATCATGACTAAATGCATAATATAGGTTTTCTTTTCCTCTTAATATTGAAGTATTATGGTGGAAATGTATACTAAGATATCCCTGTTTTAATTTTTTTTTTTTTTTAAGAATAATGCATTTGAATCAAGATTAAACAGGCATTAAAAGAATAAGTTGCTTCATATAGTTTGTGTCTGCATTGCACAAATGTTCGTTGTAAAACAGTAACACATTTGCTTAGACACAAGCTTATCAAAAATGTTAAAAGGCTCAAGAGCCCAAATGAAGCAAATACTGACCACAATTATGGTGACAAAGTTATTTTTTATTTTCCTTCCAACTGATTTCATCCAAGGCTGTGCTTGTACCTCTTGTGTTTCTCTTTTCTTCAGTGATATTGATTGTTAACAGCAGCTGTTCATCACTAATGCACAATCTTCATTTAATTTGTCTCTTAATTATCTCATTAACTTTAACTCTTTGGGGACTTGGGACTTAACTTGAGACTTGTTGGTGACTTGGAAGGAATGACTTGGTTCCTCCTCTGGTGAAATCAGCTGCTGAGTTCATGGGTGGAATAAACATATGGCAGGACTTTTACTTTCTGGCTCCTGGAATGTCCACCTCTGCCCCATCGTCCAGACTGCACTCTGGGCTACTTGGGTATCAGGAGCAGAGGTGGGAAGTCCAGGGGCCAAAGAGTAAAAGTCCTGCCATATTTTTGTTCCACCCATGAACTCACCAGACGATTTCACCAGAGGAGGAACCAAGTCATTCCTTCCAAGTCACAAACGAGTCTTGAGTCAAATCCCAAGTCCTCAAAGAGTTAAAGTTAATGAGATAATTAAGTGACTAATTAAATGAAGATGCATTAATGATAAACACCTGCTGTTTACAATCAACATCACTGAACTCAACTACAACTGACTTTAAGCTAGGGCTGGGCGATATATCTAACGATATGATCATGCGCATCTAATCAGTAAAGCTGCTTCCGTGATCACCGCTAAAATCGCCATCACATAATTGGAGTGGCATTTAATAGACAGCAGAGGTGGGACTTTCAAGTCACAAGCAAGTCTTCAAGTCATATCCAAGTCCTCAAAGGGTTAAAGCTAATGAGATAATTAAGTGACTAATTAAATGATGATTGTACATTAGTGATGAACTTCTGCTGTTAACAATCAACATCACTGAAGTAAAGAGAAACACAAGAACTACAACTGAATTTAGCCACAGCCTTCAACTGAAAAAAAAAAAAAAAAAAAACACTATGTCACCATAATTGTGGTCAGGGTTTGCTTTAGGTAGTCTCTTGACCCTTTTACTAATTCAAAGCAATTTGATTCAAAACAATTTCAATATTATTTTTGCAATAAACATGTATGCATTGCTGAATCAAACCTTGTAGTGACAGATGATCTTATGCTTTTTCTGCTTATAACTCATGTTGACTTGGACATCATGAGATAGTCTTCTTTGGATTGTTGACTGACGTTCAGCTTTTACCAGAGTTGGGACTTTCAAGTCACAAGCAAGTCTTCAAGTCATATCCCAAGTCCTCAAAGGGTTAAAGTTAATGAGATAATTAAGTGACTAATTAAATGATGATTGTGCATTAATGATGAACACCTGTTGTTCTTGAGAATTACAGAGGATCATATGTTGATGTTTTATTGGTTAAAGTGATGCAACCATAATGGAGATCAGCGTGTGCTTTAGTGGGGCTAACCCTTGACCCTTGACTTTCATGTTAGATCTCTTTATGTAGCATTGCATGAGGTGCTGTAAAGCAGCGAGAAGAAATTAATCTGTATGTGCTAGGTGGTCAGATTACAATCAAGTTAACATTAGCTCTATTTAAGTTTAGCATAATCAACCCAGTAAAACTACACTATGGAAAAAAAAAATTAAAGTGAATTTTAAATCTACTAAGTGCATACAAAATTTGAAAAGCTATACTCTGTAGACACACACAGACATCAAGAACCAGCTTATGACTCTCAACAGTGGTGACAATCAACAAAATGTTGCATGCTGGGTAAAACCTTAGTAAAAACTCCCGTCATGCACTGCAGTATGAAAAATTGTCACCCCTGTTGAGGATCGTGTGATAAGTGTGTTTGTCTAAAAACCTGAACTGATTGTCTCCTTTTGTGTCTTTCAACATTTAGATTTTTTTTTTTTTACTTCAGTTCAGTAATAGCTGAGTGTCAGTCTACTATCCAAAGATAAGCACCATTTCATGATGTTCAGTCATCATGAGCTATAATCAGAAAACACATAAGATCATCTGTTACTGCAAGGTTCAACTCAGCAATGCATACATGTTTGTTGCGAAAACAATATTGCAATTGTTTTGAATCAAATTGGTTTGAATTAGTAAAAGGGTCAAGACTACTTAAAGCAAACCTTGACCACAATTATGGTGACATAGTGTTTGTTTTTTTTCGTTTACTTTTTTTGCAGTTGAAGGCTGTGGCTAAATTCAGTTGTAGTTCTTGTGTTTCTCTTTACTTCAGTGATGTTGATTGTTAACAGCAGATGTTCATCACTAATGTACAATCATCATTTAATTAGTCACTTAATTATCTCTTTAGCTTTAACCCTTTGAGGACTTGAATATGACTTGAAGACTTGCTTGTGACTTGAAAGTCCCACCTCTGATAGACAGAGCCGTAGATCGCTGACAAGCCACGCCATATCGCGTTCATTATCGCGATAATGAACGCGATATGGCGTGGCTTGTCAGCGATCTACGGCTCTGTCTATTAAATGCCACTCCAATTATAAGCAGGTGATGGCGATTTTAGCGGTGATCACGGAAGCAGCTTTACTGATTAGATGCGCATGATCATATCGTTCGATATATCGCCCAGCCCTACTTTAAGCACAGCCTTGGATGAAATCAATTAAAAAAAAAAAAAAACCTTTGCCACCATAATTGTGGTGAGTATTTGCTTCAGTTGATATCTTGAGCCTTTAAGCAGTTTTCACAAATTTGCTTCTATACAATTGCATTATTGTTTTGCAGCAAACATTTGTGCAATGCTTATACAACTCTTGATCTAACAGGTGACTTATGCTTTTGATGACTGTATGATCTTGATTAAATTTTTTGGTTATATGAGAAGAGTTTGTGGCTTAGTTGTTAGAGAGAACTGCCGTGAATTCACTGCTCTGTCTGTGCACTTTGGATGGGTTAAATACAGAATATGATTTCTGAGTACGGGTCACCACACTTAACTGTATGTCACTTTCACAAAAAAGAGAGAAATCTCATTATGCAAATGCCACCATATAATGCTTTATAACACTTCAATATTAAGAAAAAAAAATGGATTTAGGCATTTAGCCATGAACATTTATCATGTGATCCTCAACAGTGGTGAAAATTATTATTCATACTGCAGTGCATTATGGGAGTAATTAATGTATTGCAACATGAAGCATTTTGTTGATTGTACCCATTGTAGAGATTCATATGCTGGTTCTTGATATCAGTGTGTGTGTCTAAAAAGCACTGGAGTTCAAACTTTTATATGTGTTACAAATAAAAAAAAAAAAATCCATACCTTGTAAATATTAGAGCAATGCTTTTTTTTGTGTGCATGCTGTAGTTTCAGACTAGACATGTGATAAGAAAGAAGACAAAAACATTTGAGATATAGTTAAACCAGCTCATTGTTACTATATGTTTTTCATATGTCACAGTTCTGTCTTCTCCACAACAACCCATGCAGAGCTAAAGAGAAAGATCTAGCACAACAAGTCAAGGGTCAAGAGCACAATTAAACCAAACACTGATCTCCATGATGGTGGCATCTTTTTAACCAATAAAACATCCACATCTGATCCTCTGTAATCAATAACAGCAGGTGTTCATCACTAATGCACATTCAATAGTCACTTAATTATCTCATTAACTTTAACTCTTTGAGGACTTGGGATTTAACTTGAGAGTCGTTTGTGACTTGGAAGGAATGACTTGGTTCCTCTGGTGAAATCAGCTGCTGAACTTTTACTCTTTGGCCCCTGGACTTCCCACCTCTGTACAAAACTGGTCTCTTAAGGTACAAATCACAAGGGTACAGCACCAGTGACAAGCTATTGTACCCCTAAAGGTACAATTATGTACTTTATTTTCTGAGAGTGTACCCTCAAGGTTACAGCTTTTGTACCCTTGGCATAGGGTACATAAAACGTCACCATCTGATCCTCTGTAATTCTCAATAACAGCAGATGTTAATCATTAATGCACAATCATCATTTAATTAGTCACTTAATTATCTCATTAACTTTAACTCTTTGAGGACTTGGGATTTGACTCAAGACTCGTTTGTGACTTGGAAGGAATGACTTGGTTCCTCCTCTGGTGAAATCGTCTGATGAGTTCATGGGTGGAACAAAAATATGGCAGGACTTTTACTCTTTGGCACCTAGACTTCCCACCTCTGATCAGGAGACTAGCTTAAATTGACCGACAGCGCCATCTACTGTTTTTGGAAACGGAAGTTGCTCAATTGCATTTGTGAGAAAATCTGCCTGCCTGCATTTGTGAGAAAATCTGCCTGCACGCATTTGCGAGAAAATCAAGCCAAATTTCCCTTATAAAAAGGCCAATGAGTCTCACAGTTGTAACACACAATGTTTGTCCATACCTCTGCATTTTTCAAATAGAGTTTTTTTTTAACCCCTTACTAGTAACCCCCCTTTTTTGGCATGGAGACAGAAAAAGGTTTTTGCTCATGATTCTTTCTGACTAGATACATAATCAACCTTTTTCACAAAGCTGACACTTCAAAGTTTACTGTTCAGGAATCAGAATCACTCAGACTGTTATGATAATAGAGATATATAAGCTCAAACATAAAAACAATAATAAAAATATTAAAAGCATATTTTTTAATGTATTAAAAAAATTGTTGATGTAGGATATGAGTTTGAAAATACAGTGTAGCTAAAGCCACAAGTCTTCCAAAACTTCATAAAAAATTTCATAATCGAATCTGTAAAACTGTGAATTTTATGAAATATTTTCTAAGGCCATGTCATGTGTGTTTTTAGAGAAGGCTAATCAGATTGATTTATGGCCCTTGTCATCTCTGTAAAATCTCGCATGTAAACTCTCCTGTGTATGTTGTATGTGTGTTGGCTTTGCAAAACTCCCCGATTCATTGTTCTATTGTTCTCACCAAACGAGTCTTTCACACCTCCGCCAGGTATGACACATTATCCGCATTATTCTTTTATCATTATTCTTTTGTTTTTATTCCACCTTTATTAGCCTTTATTGTGGTTTTTCAGGCTTTACAAAGACACAAAGCAGCGATCTCACTTCAGTCTCTGTTTGCATTTAGCCCTTATTTATCAAGTCTTACTATAAAAATACAACAAAACATTTTCTTACGACCTTACGTGAATTATTGTGACAAAAATGCATTATGAAGAAGAAATACACCTGCTATTAGTAGCATTAGAGCTAAAGTTAGCATCAAGCTACATCAGACAATTTATAAAAATTATTAGTACACTTTTACTCAAAACTCACTGTAAACCCCGATCGAGTGTTTATAATAACTTCCTTTAGCGATCAGGGGTGGAATTTGGTCGTTTACTGTTGTAAAAATATGCTATGTATAGCCTTTTACATCGCTGCACAAGTTAGCATTTCAGATGTACATTTTCGATTTTTTTTATAACAACGTCCCAGATTTCAAGAAAATATCATATCAATCTTTACTATCGTAATCGTGGGTTTATTATTCGAATATTTCGTGTATACATAGGTGTTTCAGTGTTTTTGTGATAAGATATGAACCAGGAAGTGCACAGGAAACATGTGACACGATGTGGCGGTGTCCGGTTATGACACTCTAAGATTGACAATGGCGAAGGATCAATCGGAGTCTGAGTGACACACAGCACAAGCTTACAGCACTGCAAACGCACACAGATCGCTGGGAGAGGCTGTTTATCATCAGATCGCGTAAATCAGTGGAAAATGAATAGAAATTACGATTCTGTTTGAAGAAATATGAAGTAAACATCAGTAAATATATCCATATATCTCCGCAGATATGCATCTTTTGTCTATAAATCCTTATTGACGCTGTTCAGTGAGTCTATGTGAACACAAATAAACCGCTGCTGACGTGACTGAATATGAATGAGTGGTGAATTTCTATTCAAAATGTGGCATAATACGGATTTATTATTTTGCACTCCTGACATAAATCACTAAATATCTGTCACTGCAACAATGTTGTATCAAAATATTGGTTAAATATCGAAGCTATAGTCTTTAATCTTTCAATTGATGCACAGTTTGCCCAGATCAAGTAAGAGAGTGATGTTTAACGTGCTGTGAAAGTGAAACAATATAAACTGGGGCCGTCGGCGATGTTTGCACGTAAAGGGGTTAATTTGCAAATCACTTTGCATTTGTTTGAAAGTCGAGTTTTTCTTTGCAAAGCATATTGTGTTTATTTGCAAAACAATGGATTTGTTTGATGAATATTGGCACAAAATTCACTCCATAGATGTGTGCTGAATGAGACTTCTTGCACGTGATTTCATAGCGATAAACATCTCATGTCCTCGCGTTGAAATTCTGATGCCAAAAGTTTCCCACTGAAAGCAATGAAGGTCGTAGTGCGTCGATATTTCAATAGTATGTTCCTGCACAACCGGAGGCAACAGATTCAGGACCGCAGATCTGGGCCGCAGTTCTAGGACCCTAGTTTTTTGTGACAGCGCCACCTACCGTACTGGACGATATAGCGATGGCTGCAGTTTCAGGACCGCAGTTCTAGTACCCTGTTGGTTTAGTTTGCAGTCACGTTACTTTGTATATAGCATCAATATATTAATCTCAGTAGTATTTGTTTTTAAATGGGATTTTTGATTCAAAATGCAGCAGAGGTTAATTACTAAGTGTGCTTTGAGTCACAATTTTAAATTTAAACATGAATTTACACAAAATATAAATGAAATATCAATTTTGTAAAATTTATGTATATCAATTTTAAAACAATTGTAAAAAAAAAAGAAGAACCTTAAGTCTTATAAATTATACAGTATATTGATTAACCTCTTTAAGGTGAATTAGCTCATGTAAGGGAAACAGGTCTATTTAGCTCAAAGGGAATCATTTAAGATTTTAAAGGGAATTTGAACAGAATCACTGTTTCACGGCTGGTCAGTGAACGAGCCGTTTAACATCAAATCTGCGCTGGATACTAATATCCAAACTATAGTGAAACACTATCAATTAGCACAGTAACAAGATCGGCA
The DNA here is from genome assembly GCF_003368295.1 of Carassius auratus. Lineage (NCBI taxonomy): Eukaryota > Metazoa > Chordata > Actinopteri > Cypriniformes > Cyprinidae > Carassius > Carassius auratus. Next base: position 113,900 of record NW_020528776.1, read on the forward strand.
GTTTAAGACATTAACTTGTAAGCACAAAACACAAGATACTTCTCTTTTCATTATGAATAAGGCTTTATTAGATAAATCTAAGACATATAAACTAATCTAACACATAAACGCACGCACACACACATTCACACAAGTTGCAGGAAGATCGAAAGTTAGGGAAAGATGAGTGTAAGAGAATAGAAATATGGAATCCCAAGTTCACAGCAATACGTTAAATTGCATAGACATGAACAACCATCAATCACGTAATTAGCCCTCGCATTGAGTTCCTCAGTGAGGTTAAAATTATATTAGATACACCAGCAAAGGTCACAGTCTGGAGGTAATGTTACTTGCGTCTCCTGTGAAAGAGGGAGCCTCGGTGAAAGGGCTTTCCCGAGGTCGTTGATTGGCTGGAAGTTCAGTCGCTGAAGTGACGTCTTGGGAAGCCCGTGATTGTTGGGCGTTGGCTGAAGCTGGAGTTGTGTGGCTGGTTGAAGTTGAAACGCACAGACGAGGTCGACGTTACAAAACTTAACTCAGAACACGAAACTCTCAAACGGAAAAGAAAATAAAGTTTGACGAGACTAGGTTGTGTTCCTTCTCATTGTGACTAAGTAGGCAGGCACGCTGGAACCGCGCTCAAAGAACGGTGATGACTACACAGCATGGCTAGGAGCTACAAGCTAGCAGAAGCATAGCTAGAGACTAGAAACAGACATGGCTAATAGCAGACTCTGAAAGCAGACTAAAAGCAGACTAAAAACCAGGCATCATGGTGTCCAAAGTATTTAAAGAGGCCTGTTGGCCACGCCTCAAATATTGTCTTGACCAATCAGATATTGTCTTGGCTCGGGGGTATCGTAAATCATTTGTTTATCTTACCAAGCATGTGGTCGGAATTTGCAGGGTCTAATTTTCGGACATGATTCCTATTACCAGATTATGATATATTTTACAAATAAATGATTGTCAGGACAATATCAAGCAAGAAAATATAATCACACACATATCAAACACGACTATGTACCCTTCAGCTATACCATAGTTATTTAAAAAAACATACACAATAAGTGATTATAACATGATAGTCAAATGTGTGGGTTACACATAAATGAATATGGAGTGATGCGATGGACTGATTCATTTATGAGTCTTTTTGATTTCATTCTGGTCCATAGATATGTACAAAAGAAGTTTCTTTGGCATTCTCTGGCAAAGGACTTTTCTGTGAAGATAGAGGTTTAAAGCCCTTCCCCCACCTTAGGAATTTCAGTCTGGTTCTGCTAGGTGGGGGGGGGGGGGGACTCTCATGTAAGTGTGCAGTACTCTCATGGGTTTTCATGTGATGTCCAGCGTTGCATTTCAATTATGAAAAACAAATTTGACACCAAATTTCTCTTCTTCGAATTGAAATTGTAAATAATTGCTCTAGTGGTGTTCATGTTGAAAGCTGTTGTGTGAACACGTTGGTTGGTCATTTTGTTTGGTTCTTGTGGCACTCGAACTGAGTTACGACTTCCTGAGGAATTCAGCTCTCGTGTTTCAATGCACACAGCTTTTAGACTCTTTAATTTGTCTGGTTCGACTCATTTCTGTTACACTCATTATCAGTTAGGTTAAAGTTGGAATCAGCGTATGGAGTCACTAAATTACAGCCAATATTTTAAAAGTTGTTGAGAGGCAAGACAAGACACAAGAATGATTCAAGAATGTTTATTTATATACATATATGTATATATAAATATATCTACAGTACAGAGCAAAAGTTTGGACACACCTTCTCATTCAAAGAGTTTTCTTTATTTTCATGACTATGAAAATTGTAGAGTCACACTGAAGGCATCAAGGACTATTTGACCAAGAAGGAGAGTGATGGGGTGCTGCGCCAGATGACCTGGCCTCCACAGTCACCGGACCTGAACCCAATCGAGATGGTTTAGGGCTGAGCTGGACCGCAGACTGAAGGCAAAAGGGCCAACAAGTGCTAAGCATCTCTCGGGGAACTCCTTCAAGACTGTTGGAAGACCATTTCACGTGACTACCTCTTGAAGCTCATCAAGAGAATGCCAAGAGTGTGCAAAGCAGTAATCAAAGCAAAAGGTGGCTACTTTGAAGAACCTAGAATATTACATATTTTCAGCTGTTTCACACTTTTTTGTTATGTATATAATTCCATATATAATTCCACATGTGTTAATTCATAGTTTTGATGCCTTCAGTGTGAATCTACAATTTTCATAGTTATGAAAATAAAGAAAACTCTTTGAATGAGAAGGTGTGTCCAAACTTTTGGTCTGTACTGTATATATATGTCATTTTTGAAAGAACATCACAACAGCACCAAAGTGAACCCTTTTTCCATCAGTTGCTGCATGGATAGAATGGCTGTAGGCTTCAACTCTACACTGAAAAAAGTAATAAGTAAATTTACTTAATTTTTATTTGGCAAGTTTTTGCACAAGCATTTTTCAAGTAAATTTAACACATTTGGAAATTAAGTAAATCTACTTAACTAAGTTAAGTAAAAAAAAATAAAATAATAATAAGTACATTTTATTGAGTAAAATTGAATTAAATAATATTAAATTAATGCATTTAGCAGACACTTTTATCCAAAGCAACTTACAGTGCATTCAGGCTAACAATTTTCACCTATCATGTGTTCCCGGGGAATCGAACCCCCAACCTTGCACTTGATAATGCAATGTTCTACCACTGAGCTACAGGAACACTTCAAGATCTTGTGAAAAATAAGTGAACATTTCACTTACTTACTTTTTTATTTTGGAAAAGTTTTTACACTAACAAAAAACCAGAAACAGATATTCTAGAAATTTCTAAACGTAAAATAATTTTTTTTCAAAACAGTTTTATCAAATGAGGGTAAATAAGTCTCTCAATTCTGTCCCTTTAAACCAGTTTACAGCAAAGACAGCACGAAGGACTGAATTCACGTGATAAATATTCTGCAATTAAGAAAACAGACAAAAGAAATAGCACTGTAAAACCCGATAAGTAAACTTTACTCAAACCGTTTGAGTAAATAGATTGCCTTGATTTAAACCATGTAAGTTTTAAAACTTTGCATTCAAGTAATTAAGTGATTAACTAAGTGCTGATTGAGAATTAGTGATGAACAGCTGCTGTTAACAAACAGAATCACTGAAGAAAAGAGAAACACAAGAACTACTACAACTGACTTCAGACACAGACTTAGATAAAAATCAACTGAAATAAAATACATGAAATCTCTCAAGATCTGATTAAACAACCCCACAAACAGCATCACCAGCTGCACTTATTAATAACCAGACTGACTTTATTTCTGTCAGACGTCTACAGAAGATCTTATTGAGAATGAACTAAGGTTTAGATGTTGATTTATTGTTTCATTTGAAGTAACCATGTTAGAGATCAGTGTTTGCTTTAGTTGGGCTCTTTACCCTTGACTTCTGTCTTAGTCTTTTCTCTGGCTGTTATAACAGTGTGTTTCTAAAACACATTTGTTGTAACTCAAAAGCCCAGAAGAAAAGGCATCAGGTGTTAACCTGTACCTAGGTGTAGATTGTTATACTTTGTGTCAGTGATGATAATCATCAATTATTGAACTGCATGGAGTCTATAATCTCTGATGAAATATGTGTTGTGTTATATGATTGATTATAGTAAAAGTGATTCTAAGAGGAAGTGGTTCTGTGATAATAAGTTAATCTGAATGACTTTTCAAACAGTGTGGTCTTCTACGGTGTCAAACAGTCACACACAGACATCAATAATCAGAATATGAACCTCAACAATGGTGACCATAAAAAAAAAATGCTGCAGAGCATGCTGGGAGCCATGGATGAGTTTTGTACTACAATAGTACCCAGCATGCATTGCAGCATGTTTTTTCGTCACCATTGTAGAGGTTCATATTCTGATTATTGATGTCTGTGTTTGACCAATTACTGGCATAGAAGAAAAAATGTATGTGTACAAAAATGTTTAGAAAGTCATTTTTATATTAACTGATTATCACAGAATCACTGGCTCTTAATGTCACTTTTACTAGAATCACTTCCACTAATTACACAACACCTACTTCATTAGACTCCATACACATAAATAATTGATGATTATCATCACCAATATAAAGTATAACAACCTACACCTAGGCAAAGTTTAACACCTGATGGCTTTTCTTCTGGGCTTTTGAGTTACAACAAATGTGTTTTAGAAACACACTGTTATAACAGCCAGAGAAAAGACTAAGACAGAAGTCAAGGGTCAAGAGCCCAACTAAAGCAAACACTGATCTCTAACATGGTTAATTCAAATGAAACAATAAATCGACATCTAAAACTTAGTTCATTCTCAATAAGATCTTCTGTAGACATCTGACAGAAATAAAGTCAGTCTGGTTATTAATAAGTGGAGCTGGTGATGCTGTTTGTGGGGTTGTTTAATCAGATCTTGAGAGATTTCATGTATTTTATTTCAGTTGATTTCATCTAAGTCTGTGTCTGAAGTCAGTTGTAGTAGTTCTTGTGTTTCTCTTTTCTTCTGTGATTCTGTTTGTTAACAGCAGCTGTTCATCACTAATTCTCAATCAGCACTTAGTTAATCACTTCATTACTTGAATGCAAAGTTTTAAAACTTACATGGTTTAAATCAAGGCAATCTTTTTACTCAAACGGTTTGAGTAAAGTTTACTTATCGGGTTTTACAGTGCTATTTCTTTTGTCTGTTTTCTTAATTGCAGAATATTTATCACGTGCATCCATTCCGTCATGCTGTCTTTGCTGTAAACTGGTTTAAAGGGACAGAATTGAGAGACTTATTTACCCTCATTTGATAAAACTGTTTTGAAAAAAAATATTTTACATTTAGAAATTTCTAGAATATCTGTTTCGGGTTTTTTGTTAGTGTAAAAACTTTTCCAAAATAAAAAAGTAAGTAAGTGAAATTTTCACGTATTTTTCACAAAATCTTGAAGTGTTCCTGTAGCTCAGTGGTAGAACATTGCATTAGCAAGTGCAAGGTTGGGGGTTCGATTCCCCGGGAACACATGATAGGTGAAAATTGTTAGCCTGAATGCACTGTAAGTTGCCTTGGATAAAAGTGTCTGCTAAAAGCATTAATTTAATATTATTTAATTAAATTTTACTCAATAAAATGTACTTATTATTGTTTTATTTTTTTTAACTTAACTTAGTTAAGTAGATTTACTTAATTTCCAAATGTGTTAAATTTACTTGAAAAATGCTTGTGCAAAAACTTGCCAAATAAAAATTAAGTAAATTTACTTATTACTTTTTTCAGTGTAGAGAAAGAGAGAGCGAGAGACAGAGAGAGATAAATAAGAAACATTTGTTTAACATATTCAACTGGAATATATATATATATATATATATATATATATATATATATATATATATATATATATATATATATATATATATATGAAAAATGAAAGTCCTTGCAGCATGTGGTGCATCTCTTCAATTCGGGCAGGGATCTCCCTTTTTGGATTGTTATATGTATCTTGAAAAAGAGAGAGTGTACTTGTTAGAATATTTTGAGATCATGAAAATATCCCTAGTGCCTTTTTTAATCATCTGACCTACAATGAGCCTAATCAAATCCATAAAATCACTTCCTATTGGCCATGCAGAACATGACAGAAACTAACACATGATATCAATGGACTGTATGTGGAGTAGACCTGCAGATTAGGCCAAATTGTAACAAACTATTAACATTGCCAAACACCTCATTCATCATTGCAAAACAATGCCAAAACAACAGGCTAACACATACTGCAACTAGGCAGTCAGTGCAGTTTAATTATGAAAGATATTTTATACATAAATATGGTAAAACAACGACTATTAAGCCAGTATTCACACTAATACATTAAGCTGCAGGTAAATCTTACAAACCTTACATCAACCATGCTCTTGTCATCTGATAAGTTTAATTAATGTGCAGGCTAGATTCACTTATAATACTTCATCATTAAAACTCAACAAGGATTTATGAAATCATGGCCACGAATTAACGTCGTAGTAATTAATAAAACTAGTTCACAAATTCTTAATTCGGTGGGAATTAATTATTAATTCATAGTTCGCAGTTCTCACTATGTAAACTTTGCACCGTTTAAACGTTATAAAATAAACTAATTTTTAAATATCGGTACTCACCGTCTGATTGCTGTCCACGTCGTCCATCTTTAATTAGTGTTGATCCAATACAGTAGGTGGCGCTGTAACAAAAAAAAACTAGGGTCCTAAAGCTGCGGTCCAAGAGTTGCGGTCCTGAAACTGCAGCCTCCGGTTGTGCAGGAATACCCTTCTCCGATATTTCAACGCTGAGAGGACCATTTGGCGTCATAAAAGTGACGCTAGGGGCGCTTGACCATGCTTCGGTATTTGACGCCTTTGGAGTGAGAATGGGTTGAGAGTGACGGCACGCTAGTGACATCTGTTGGTCAAAGCCATGCAGGAACAGTGCAAACAACGCTCTGTTCTGCTGTGTGCTATAATCTGTCATTAAATAATGATTTCAGATAAATTATCTGTTTGTAGTCTTTTGTTAATTTGTAGCACTTACCAAGTTACTCTGCCAGATAGTTATGGCTTCAAACATTTCAAACTAATATTTCAGTTAAGAAAAGTGACAGCTAATAAAACTAACAAATCATCGAAATGAACATCTTTTCATTAAGTTTATATGTGTAATGGCTTTAATTTCTTCATAAAATGCATGGGGCAGCTGTGGCCTAATGGTTAGAGAATTGGACCCAGGTTAGAGAACTGGACCCAGGCGCTGGATCTATAGCTACCCAATGCTCCGGGTGTGTGTTCACGGTGTGTTCACTTCTCACTGCTGTGTGTGTGCACTTGGATGGGTTAAATGCAGAGCACCAATTCCAAGTATGGGTTACCATACTTGGCAAATGTCATGACTACTATGTGTTTTTTGTTGGAATATATTACTTTATATCTGAAGCCATCATTGTCTGGCAGAGACAATTAACAAAAGACTATATGCTGATAATCTGAAATCGTTATTAAATTATAAAATATACACTTTAGATTCAGTGGTGGATTGTTGGTTTTAAAATAGAGGAGGCACACTAATTGTATTGGTCTGGCATTCCTGCCAATTATTATTATTATTATTATTATTATTATTTGCTTAACGACTTTAAAATGGCTTTTTGGGTGATTTTAGTAAGAAAACTTAAAAAAAATGACACATACAGATAATATAATTTCACTTACCTGGCGTATCACTTGAAGCAAATATCCATCCCTTCTTAAATGTCTGTGTTAATGCGTCAAAAACACCCTCCCTCGAGAGGCCGCTTGACATTACAATATATTTTCTCATTATTCATTAAACGAGAGCTGTTTGTTGCGCCATTTAATTAATCCATCTGCTGTAACATTAGCCTAAATACAGCTTAATGTTTTGCCTTTTTTAAAATTTGTATATACTGTTTGAATGACAGCTTGGTAAATCTGTTGGCAATCAAATATTCAATATTTCTACTCATCATAAGTACTTACAGGTGCATCTCAATAAATTAGAATGTTGTGGAAAAGTTCATTTATTTTAGTAATTCAACTCAAATTGAGAAACTCATGTATTAAAAAAATTCAGTGCACACAGACTGAAGTAGTTTAAGTCTTTGGTTCTTTTAATTGTGATGATTTTGGCTCAAATTTAACAAAACTCACCAATTCACTATCTCAACAAATTAGAATACTTCATAAGACCAATAAAAAAATAAAACATTTTTAGTGAATTGTTGGCCTTCTGGAAAGTATGTTAATTTACTGTACATGTGTTCAATACTTGGTAGGGACTCTTTTTGCTGTAATTACTGCTCAATTCGGCGTGGCTTGGAGGTGATCAGTTTGTGGCACTGCTGAGGTGGTATAGAAGCCCAGGTTTCTTTGACAGTGGCCTTCAGCTCAACTGCACTGTTTGGTCTCTTGTTTCTCATTTTCCTCTTGACAATAGCTCATAGATTCTCTGTGGGGTTCAGGTCTGGTGAGTTTGCTGGCCAGTCAAGCACACCAACACCATGGTCATTTAACCAACTTTTGGTGCTTTTGGCAGTGTGTGCAGGTGCCAAATCCTTCTGGAAAATGAAATCAGCATCTTCAAAAAGCTGGTAATCAGAAGGAAGCATGAAGTGCTCCAAAATTTCTTGGTAAACGGGTGCAGTGACTTTGGTTTTCAAAAAACACAGTGGACCAACACCAGCAGATGACATTGCACCCCAAATCATCACAGACTGGAAACTTAACACTGGACTTCAAGTAACTTGGGCTATGAGCTTCTCCACCCTTCCTCCAGACTCTAGGACCTTGGTTTCCAAATGAAATACAAAACTTGCCCTAATCTGAAAAGAGGACTTTGGACCAATATCAGCAGTCCAGTTATTTTCTCCTTAGCCGAGGTAAGACACCTCTGACGTTTACTGTGGTTCAGAAGTGGCTTAACAAGAGGAATACGACAACTGTAGCCATGTTCCTTGACACGTCTGTGTGTGGTCCATTCCTTGTGAAGTTCACTCAAATTCTTGAATCGATTTTGCTTGACAATCCTCATAAGGCTGCGGTTCTCTCGGTTGGTTGTGTTTTGAGTTGATTAGCTGATTGACATGTCACCATATTCTAATTTGTTGAGATAGTGAATTGGTGGGTTTTTGTTAAATGTGAGCCAAAATCATCACAAATAAAAGAACCAAAGACTTAAACTACTTCAGTCTGTGTGCATTTAATTTATTTAATACACGAGTTTCACAATTTGAGTTGAATTACTGAAATGAACTTTTCCACGACATTCTAATTTATTGAGATGCAGCGGCAGACGGCAGACGTTCAAACTAATGCCCGTTTCACACATACTCCGTCTGCAGTGCGTATGCGTTGCGTATTTTTTTACGCAACCATGTTAACAGATTCCAGCGTTCACACTGCACGCGGTTGCGGTCCGTCAATGCGTTCCAGGAGCAGTGCGTCTGCAGCAGTGCAGAGATCGTTTACGTACCGAGTCTATTTTTGCTGTGCTGCATGCACTGAATTAAAGTGACAGCGCATTGTTCGCGGTAAAAATGAACATGGATTGACACGGAAATGCAGTCATTTCACAATAAATTTATACTAATCAAAGCCTACTGTGTTTCACACGCAACACATGGGTTTTGGCTAGATTTAAAAAAAGAAAAGGAGCAACTTTAGAGAAACAAGGCAACATTATATATGCACTTTTATAGAGGCAGAAAAACGAAGTTATTTAAGACCCGTTGGATTGAGTGTAATAAAGATTTAAATGCAAAAAGCACGAGAGTCGACTGTTTCTGTCAGTGGTGAGTTTTAATTTTGAATGTTTGTGATATCCTAACAAGAAAAGTAGGCTAATGTTGTGTTTAAATGTGTTGCAGCTTGTTTCAACAACTTATAAAAACCTAGCAGTCAAATGCATGAGTAATGCGTTGTTTATATTTGAATTTAAATGTGTCTATGAAAGATTGTTACTGTGATGAAAGAGTATCACAATGCTGAAAAAGCTTTTTGATTTTTTTTTTATATATAGCTTATATATACATGATTTGATATCAAAATAATGGACAACTTGTGTTTTGTGGCTTAAACAGCCGCGGATCAGTAGCTGACTGCAAACGCGTCCTGTGTGAAAGCACAATGAGTCCGTGCTGCTTCAGCACATCATACGTAAGGTTTCTTTTCTTAACACTCCTCAGCTCTAAAAGTGAACACTCGATGCGGATTGGCAATTTTTTTTTTTTTTTACCAAAGGAGGCACAATGCTCAGCTCTGCCCCAGCCTCCACCTCACTTGGTGGTTGTAATTACATCAGCATATTCGGCACATTCGTGATAGAAAAAGCGGCGCTTTCATGTTATGTTGTTATAATTGTGAAATTAGATAGAAAATAAAATAAAATACACATTCTGAGAAATTAATTGTTAATTTTATTGTCGTCCTCCAATTTTCACTTAAAAATTATGGGGAAGCTGTGCGTGCAGCTGACAAGCTGCTACTGTTTAGAGAAAAAGTGTTGAGTGTTTTTGGTCATTGTGGGGACTATAAATGCACACTCAACACCAGTTTTTGGTCATTGTGGGGACTATAAATGCACACTCAACACCAGGTTTTGGTCATTGTGGGGACTATAAATGCACACTCAACACCAGTTTTTGGTCATTGTGGGGACTATAAATGCACACTCAACACCAGTTTTTGGTCATTGTGGGGACTATAAATGCACACTCAACACCAGTTTTTGGTCATTGTGGGGACTATAAATGCACACTCAACACCAGGTTTTGGTCATTGTGGGGACTATAAACACACACTCAACACCAGTTTTTGGTCATTGTGAGGACGATTTTTTATTTATTTAAATTATACACTTTCTGACTGTGTGTAATTCTTCTACACCCCAAAAATAGAATGGTATCTGGCTGTAACAACTAATAAAATGCTTTCATAACAGCATTTTCAGGCTTGACTTCAGGCAACTTTGACAAAATATGATTTCAAATAGTGGATTTATTATGTCTAAATTAAAATCAAAACACAAAACTCAGCGAGTAGAATGAGCCAATAAGTTGTCCTCTGCTGCCATCTTCTGGTTACACACACACACACACACACACACACACACACACACACACAAAAACCTTTTTCAAAAGTCACGTTACATTCTAATAAGTTAAAATAATCTGTATAGTCTTAAGGTCTGTAAGAGGACAAGCTTAGATGACAAGGTAAAAATTGTTAATATTTTAAATTTTTTCCGAACGGCAATGAACAAATGTGATTTCCACCACATCTCAATATACAGCTGTTATTTAAAAATAGAATAACTTGTGCCACTCAAGAATTGTCTAAGATCATTTTTGTAACTAGTTTTACCAGTTTTTCCACAATGTACAATAATTATACATTTGTCAATGAGATAAATTAACTGCCCTAAGAACCAAATGCTGAACTGTACACCTGTCACACATCCCAGGCAGCAAGCCACTAAGCATCTGGCCCGAGTGGATTTCACGTGGGCCAGATGTGGGCCGGATCTGGGCCAACACTATATTGCTGTCTGGGTATCTATCCCCAGCTAGTGTTACAACTCACCCCAGTGGGTTGTAACAATGGAACTCTTTGTATTTGACATTAACTCACATAATCAGTGATTGTGAGGTACATGTTCAAGTCAGTTTTATTTATAGTAGACTAATGTGGCTACAATGTATCAAAGTTTGAGAGGTCTAGCATGACCAACCACTACTGACCCTCAAACAAAAAATGTTAATATCATCCCCGGTCTCCGGTCTCATAGTGCAGAGACCATAGTGAAGAAAAGCTGTACACATTACCTTACACGTGTGATCAGTGCGGGACGAGTTTTGCATGTGACACCACTTTTAAAAGCCATCTGCATTCTCATTATGGAGAAAAAACATTTAACTGTGAACAACAGTGTGGCAAAAATATTAATAATATTAATAATAATGCACATATTTGAAAGTCCACTTGAATGTTCATACAAAGCAGAAGCCTGACATACGCTTTGACAAATGTGTATTAGCGATTGCGAAACACTGTAATTATTTTGTTTAGTGTCTGTTTCTGCAGGTTAGCTACACTACTCCAGGAGATGGCGACAAGTGACTGTGTTTTGCTTGAAACTGAATCACCAGTGTAGTCTGATTCCCGAATAATGGTTTTATGAGTCGGTTCGTTTTGGTGAATCAGAACTAACAGGTAAACCACAGTCTATGGTCGTGTAGTCTGACTCCCGAACGAATGGCTTGATGAATCGATTCTTTATAGTGAATCATAGATATCACAGATTTTTTTTTTTGCTGACTGGTTGTTATGGCAAAGAAAGGGGTAGGTAATAAGGTAAAAATATATATGATTGTGAAATATAAATAGCTTATATTGATTATTAACTCTTAAATGAGCTATAAAAAAATGAGAGGCTCAAAACTCCAATAAAAAGTTTTTGTAATTGACACACATGCACACAACAGATGAAAATGTTCAAAGGGCCTCTTTTTTTTTTCAGTTTATTTTCGGCTTATTCAGTTTATTGCATTTCATAACCATTTATTACTTTTGCAATAAAATAACAAATAAATCTATTTTTTAAGGAAATCTGTCATTTTAAACTGTTGTTTATGTTTCAAAATAAATGTGAATAAAATTAAGGATTTCTTCAAATGAAAAATAAACAGAAAAATGTAAAGCTTCATTTAATTTCACTCGCTTAAAAAACTCTCTTCATGCATAGTTTTTGATGGCAAGCTGTAATAAATATAATTAGCAAACTGAAATTAATCAATAATGTAATTATTCACCATTAATTATCAGCAATGTAAAACAAAAAATATATACATTTATGGGGGCGACCAGTGTTAAGGTTGTTTTTTTTATCATTGTAGTTGAATGAGGTAAAATATACATATATATATATAAAGTGAATTTTAAAGGCAAATTTTTGAATGCTAACTGGAGAATTGTTTCCCACGTTCAAATTTGCATAACTATCTTCAGCATGACTCTTATGAAAAGCTTTAGCAGCAGGTCTAGGCATATTTAGTTTAACGGATAAATTTGAGTGAAGTGTTGTTTGAATAATCATGTCAGGCATGTTAAAACAGCACAACTCTCTCAGTCTTCACAAGAAATTTAGACACCTCATTTCCACACAGATTTACATTATGCCACAGGCAAAAAGGTCCAGCAGCAGCAGACATCAGCACACACAGAGCCGAGTCTATGAGCCGTGTGCTACATGATAGAGAAAGACAATCATTAATAAGAGAAAATGTCAAAAAATAAATAAATAATAATAAATAAGCCGAATTGACCTTGTCACGTTTGACAGATTTTGCATGCATCTGAAGGTGTTGCAGTCTTGCGTGTCACATTCAGGGGTGGTTCTAAGATCTCATCCTGAGGGGGGCTTAGCCCTCAGAGAGACCATTATACAACTTACTTAATAAACCTAACAGTGCTTGTGAAACAAGTGCTCAGAAATGTCTAAATAGTGTAAAGTAAATTCTATTACGTTAGCAGTTTCAATTGAAAACCATACCCCGACATAATGAGAATATCATTAATGTCAATATCCTTGGCTTCTAGCTGACGCCAAAGTTTCTCAGTGAAATCAATAGGGTTCCCTTAAAAAATAATGCTGATAGTATTCCCAGTGTCTCAAAATATGACACAAATGGATCCTGACCAAACATCCGTAAGCAAGCATTCACATGCTTATTTTAATCAGAATTTGTATTTATTTTTTATAGGTTTTGCCTCGTTTCATTTTTCCCCCTGCAGCTTTCCTTGTCGTCTTGTCTTGTTCATTGTGAGTATTGTGTTTGTTCCTGCCCTCCCTGTATTCTGAGTTTGATGCTGGCAGCGAGACTTGCATATCTCTCTGATATACTCTTGCGCCAAGCCTCTGGTTCTGTAGAACAGTCCTTTCGAAACACCACCACTGCTCAACCTGTGTCTCTCACAAATCTGTGAAAGTACCTTCGCATAAGCAGGTCTAGACATGTGGACCTGGGGAGGAGGAGGGAATGTCTCAGACTGCGCTGCTGGATGTTATCGCTGTAATAGATTAGTGTCTGCTTATTTGTGATTGGTGTAATTGAACAATGGAAGGCATTTAGACATTTGTTACATAAATATGAGCAACACTGAAAAATAAAAATAAAAACACTGTAATACTCACCTGTAGGTGACGCTGTAAGGTCAGTTATGTATGACATATTTGTGATTTCAGGGGTCAGTGTTTATTTTTTATACTTTCATGACTTCATAATTTAAAAGCGTATAACTTTGTATGTGTGCTAACTTCAGAATGTTGTTGGTATTGTGTTTTATTTTCATTGAACTCCCAGTTTGACTAAACTGAATGTCATGTGACCCCTCCTGATTAACTTAACCTGGAAGTGTTAGCACAAACTGATTGACAAGCCGTGAATTCAGATACATGTTAGTGCTCCTGACCATTCTACTGCTGGTTACCGGGCAAAAACGGTAAAAGTGTTAATGTTTTGTATATTCCTTTATTTGTCTTAGATGTCATTTATGATGTTGTGAGTACAAATATGTTTTCTTTGTTTTAGTTTATTTTTAGCATTTACAGTGTTCCATATCAATAAAGTGTATGGACACCAGTATTTCTGTTTAATGACCAGTGAGTAGTAACACAACAGCAGGGGCGGATTTAGACATTTTGGGGCCCAAGGCAAACACAGACATGGGGCCCTCTACATCTCTTGTTTCCCTCCTTTTGTCAATCCTTATTTAAAAAAAAAAAGCCCTACTTGTTACTTCTCTTCAGCAGTCTTCACACAGCAATGATGAGACGGTTTCAATGGCATCAACATAAACAAACGTTAATGCGCGTGAGCGCTTTTGTGGACCTAACTTAACTTCCGGTAGACTCCAAATAGAATCAATAACAACAGTCAAGTCCCTCTAGAGTAGATATTTTTTGATAACAAACAAAATATGTTTGCTGCGTGGATCAGGCGGACTTAATGAAAATGCTAATTCATTATTTGCCAGCAGGAGATGTTTTAAAGCACAGACATAAAGCACGAGAAATAGAGGTTTCCCCAGTAACAGCTGTAAACGAAGCAGAGCTGGTACGCTCACACGCTGCTTTCTTGGGCATATAACATGCAAGCCCTCCTTCAGAAATACAGCGATATAAAAACAACTGTGCCTCGTTTTGATATTTAAACATAAATGTAAGGAATTATTATTATTATTAAACGTGCAGTACGTTACGTAATGTTACGTTACTCGCGTTTATTTAACGAAGCCTTTTTGAAAATCGATCAGTTTTAAAATTGTGGCGAGTCTCCAAAAATAAATAAATGTATGGGAAACACATCCCGCAGCACAACCACCTGAGCCCAACTTCAGTCTACTCATCACCTTGACTTTAACTGCGTTTGTAGAAGGCACTGCAGCCAGACCGATATAACACAGACCGGAAGTTAACTTAGGTCCAGGCGCGTGCGCCCGATGAAACCGTCTATAGACATCTGGAGTTGTGTCAGTAAGAAAAAAGAAGAAAAATAAAAAGGATAAATTATATCCTTGCTCTGAACTGGGCCTCTCTGCACTATTGAGCAGCGCTCTTTGTCAGTGAGATGTTTTGGCCAGAGTGCTTGGTCATCTTCAAGTTCAAGTGTAACACATTGGTCAGAATAGCCGTTTTTCCACTATCGAGCTAAGACCGGGCGTGCTAGTGCGTGCCAGGGCCAGTCGCGTTTCCACTGTCACTTCCGAGGCTTGATCGTGCCTCGCCGGGGCTTCCTCGGGGCCAACGGCCAGGCTTTTTTGGCCCGACGAAAACCTTGGGCCAAAGCGGGCCAGCTGGGGCTAGAGGAGGGGTTATGAACAAAGGCGGAGTTTCTCCGTGTATGGAGAGCGTCAGCGCGGATCATTTCAGAAAGATAACAGCTTTAACAGCAGCATTAACGACGTTTTAAAATAAGTTGAGCTCAAAACTCACTCTTAGTTAGCAGCAAGTGTTTGAAATAACTTGATCCGATGTGGATTATAATCACTAAACAAGGCATAAATATTTATAAGCGATGTAAAAGACTATGAACACTAAACATTACCACAGTAAACATGTTAAATATGACCGCTTGGAGAAATCATACGTCAGCTTCTTATTCTCTATCACAATTGTGTATTTATTAAGTAACATTTTATCTGTCGTCTCGTTTCAAGAGTTTAGCTCCACGTTGCATATCATCAAAATATAATAATGATTTTTGTTCGGGAGCTTTTATAAAAATAGCGAGTCTGCGCTGAGGATCATTTCATAAAGATAATAGCTTTAACACCAGCATTAAACACTTTTTTTAATAAGTTGAGCTCAAAACTCTCTTTCAGTCAGCAGCGAGTGTTTGAAATAACTTGATCCAATGTGGATAATCACCATACAAGGCAGAAATATTTATAAGCGATGAAAAAGATATGCACGATAAACGTTACCATAGTAAACATGGTAAAATATGACCGCTTGAAGAAATCAGACGTCAGCTTCTTATTCTCTGTCACAATCGTGTATTTATTACTTATATTATCTGTCACAAGCCTCGTCTCGAGAGTTTATCTCACGTTGCCTATCAAAAAAAATATAGCCTAATAATGTTTTTTGTTCGGGAGCTTTTATAAAAATAGAGATATTATCATTCATTCTAAATGTGACGGCTATACTGTGGCTAATAAACAGAAACAGACTCGACTGAATAAGCAGGCTATTTTCATAAGCGTTAAAAATAAATAAATAAAATAGAAATAAGTGTATTTATGTGTGTATTTATGAATATATAACAAAGCATGCAAACAAACGGCCTCTTTTACCATGTTTGTTTTGTGATCGCACATGTTCCAGGGACTTATTTCTTAGTTTTCTGATAACTTCTCTTTGATGGTGAAATGATGAGGTTGCATGACGTTGTTCTGAGAGGCGTGTTTTAGTGACATGCAGCGGTGCTTCAAGCTCCACTGTGGAAACCCTGCGCTATTCTGGCCTTGGTGCTACTGGCCCGGGGCTATGAGCCCCGCCCGGCCCGCTTTAAAGCCCTGGCTCGCACTGGGCCGACAGTGGAAATGCGGCTAGTGACTGCTAGTACTCATTAGTTGTTCATTGGAATTAGTTGTTCATCTTTTTTGTGATGAAACGGGTAGCTCCTCCACGCTAGCAGCAATGCTTACAGTCATGATGGTGTTAGCGTTGTTGTCATTGTCAGCGGGGCCGGGCATCACAAAAAAGTTTGTTACCTTCGGCAATTTTGCTAAAAACATTTTGCTTTCCTCCTGTTTCTTCCTTTTTTCAGCACCACTTGGGTAGCTTCGCTTCATTTTTACTGTCAACACTCTCTCTCTGTACACTCTGTCTATCACTGTCAATCACTTCTTCGTCAGTTTTTTTGGCGCTTTACAGCCTTGTCACTTTCGCAGATGCGCAGTAAGTGAAATAATGGAATAGTCCAATGTAGTGAGGTGGGGGGGGGGGCCTCCTGTCTGCGACACTAATGATTTGATGCCATTTTTCGCAAATGGAGTTTTACAAATATATATTTTGCACGAAGTAAAAAAAAAAAAAATCTTTAAGCAAGTTGATGGGGCATTTTGGGGGCCCCTAGGTAGCTCGGGGCCCAAGGCAATTGCCGACCTTTGCCTAATGGTAAAGTCCGCCCCTGCACAACAGAAACATTAACATTGAATATCTGGTTTGTCTAATTATTACCAATAATTGTGATTAGTTTATAAAGTTCTGAGTCTAGTGTTTATGATGGTAATTGTAAGTCTGATCCAGCTCTATGAATCTCCCTTCAGCACGATTAAATAATGAGCTTTGACTGGCCTTTATGGGAGCACCTTGATCTCCAAGCATCCAGAATAGGCCAGTTAATGGAAAAACAAAAACAAAATATACCAAATATGCGATTTACAAAAACACATCTTCCATAAGAAGCACTTTATTAACAACTTTCTTGATCATACAAACTAAATACCTACATCATTCACTCTTCAAAAGTCTTGTTAACTCTATTTGGGCAAGGTGCAAGTGTCTGATCATATATAAAGCCAAAATACCAACTCTGATGATGCAGTTTAATTATTGAAAAAAAAAGCACTTTTTTTAGTGCTTAGTGGTATGCTGTGGGATACTTATTTAAACTATGTCATGGCAGAAAAAAGATTAGGAAACATTGCATCATAAAATGTCACGTCCACCACAGCAGAGACGACCAATCGGATCACAGCTCCTTTTGACTCCATTTGTCACAGTCTGTAGAAAGAGGGCACTTCATTAAACAAAGTCTGTCAAAAACTGCATTAAACAAACTCTTTCAAATAGACTTTGACAAATCTAGCTCTTAGTGTTTCAAGGTATCTGTGAAGAAACGCTGATATCACTGTTACCTGAACATGTCTGACAGAGTTGATCGATGTCCAGATGTGTGGTCTGGGTGCTTACAGGATTGTTAATCACACAGCTGTATGTGTTTATATCCTGATATTCCACCTCCAGAGGAAGAGAGAGACTGATCCTGAAATCAGACTCACTGATGCTGGACAATAAACTGTTTCCTTTGTACCAGGAGAGAGTCACGTGACTCACATTCACCACTGAACACAACAGCACACTTTTCAACTCTGATGATGATGGTGATGATGATGATGATGAACACTGAGGAGAGTATCTGGTGATGACAGGAACAGGCACAGGAGCTGGAGAGTAAATAAATAAATAAATCCAAGAATAAGCACAACTGACAGTAGGTAATGGAAGTACAGTTTGCATCTGTAGACTGTAGAATAGGCTACTCACCATAAACAGTGACAATGATTTTTTTTTGCAACTCTGTCTGTCCGAGATCGATACTTAGTTCATAAACTCCAGTGTGTTCATTATTGATGTTTGTGATGGTGAGATCTCCAGTCTGTCTGTCGAGCTGCAGTCTGTCTCTGAATACCGTGTGACTGAATGTAATGATGTTTCCTGACTTTATTCTGGTTAACAAAGTCCTGCTCGATCCAAACCTCCACTCGATGTCTTGATCGCCCTGTCTTTCAGTAAAACCAGTTCGGAGAGTGAACGACTCTCCCTCCATCGCTGACACGATCTCATGCGTCTCAGCGCCTAAAGTTATTTAATCAAAAGTAATTGTAAATCGTCATATTAAATATTCAGATAATTGAAACCCTTAATCCTTAAATGTTTTAAACGCTAATCTGTAGGCTAGCCTGCTAACACCGAGGCCATAAATACATTTATTACTCACCGATCAGAGGAGAAAAAAATAAACAGAACAAAACAAGCCCGTCAATCATTTTCTTCAACCGTTTGAGATCCGTTCAGTGGCTGGTCCGTTATAATGTCTGAAAAAAATGAGGGTTGACTTCAAAAAACACGACAGAATGGCGTTTAACAATGTTTCAGTGTCATAAACACTGTTTATTGATAACTTGAGCTGCGTCAAGCAGATAAAAACTCTTCAGCCAATCAGTGACAGAAGAAAAAAAAACAACTCTTTCAGTCCGCGCGCCTCCGTCAAGTGTTTAAAGATTGAGTAAATGCGCAGCTCGCTTTATATCCCTGTATCTAGCCTTAAAACCATAAAATGGAAGTCTGTGTTTATAGCTTGCTTCCACAGAAATCATGATATAGATTGATTTTACCGAATCACAGCCAGAAGTAAGCGCATGAATTTGTTTTGATAAAAAAAATCTGACTGTTTAGGGATTCACTGTTTTATATGTCTGTGTAGAGTGTAAATCTGTCTTGATGGAAAATGATCTGTCCTAGCCTATAAATCAACTGCACACATGAGCGAGACATTTGTCCACTCAAGAGAAACCTCATTCATTTGAGTCATCCTGCCACTAAACGGATGTGAATTAAACTCAAAACCACAGCAGGTTTCACTTTGACTCAGAGAAAGAGCTGCTAGTGTCTCAAAAGCATTCAGTGCAAATTAAATTAATTTTGCTGAATGTTTGTACTGGATTATTGTG
This sequence comes from Carassius auratus, assembly GCF_003368295.1. Classification (NCBI taxonomy): domain Eukaryota; kingdom Metazoa; phylum Chordata; class Actinopteri; order Cypriniformes; family Cyprinidae; genus Carassius; species Carassius auratus. The sequence goes on from NW_020528776.1 coordinate 133,480, forward strand.
TTACTTTTATTGCAAGGAATAATACCTTTTGCAATAAAAATGAATTACCATAATTAATCTAACTAACTAATTAATCAAAATCACTTGTTTAAAGTTCAATCTAAAAAGAAATTCTTCAACGTTTATTTTACTAAGAATATGCAGAATATGACAAGCCTCGAATGGAGAAGCATTTCATAATTTTGATCTCGCCGAGCTCGACTATAACATTTCGAAATAGTAGTCTAGTCTATAATGACGCGACACACCCGCTTTCTGGAGAAACCACGTGACTTGAGAGGTTTGATAAGTCCATCATCAGTGCACTGAATCAATGCTGTTGTAGTTCAGGCGCGATCAGAAGCGACATCAGTATGATGAATAATATCTTCCTTTTTGGGGTTTTATTACTCGTGAACTGTGAGTAACACTTATTATTATTATTATTATTTTAATTAATTTAACACCCTTTTCAGTAGCCTATAAATCGGAAACATGTCGTGTTATTTTTAAATCTAGAGTTTTCTTTAAACAAACATGAATATTTTTTCTATAAATAGAAATACTGATAAATCACACTTCTAATAACAATAGACAACAGCAACACTGTAAAGGTTTTGAGGGTTAGTTGTTTGTACGCGTGTGTGTTTAGTAGTGAACACTAGAGGGCGCGGACAGTGTGTTATATTCTGAGTGTTACTATTTTACATAGAAAACTGTCTACAACGCGAACGCATGTCCTACTGTTTAAACAGATCAGAACAAAACAAAGCAAAACCCAGCAATAAGTCACTATTCAGTCAGTGAGTCTCTTGATGTTTAGTCCGGTTACATTACTGTTGGTCACATTCAGGGTGCAGCTATATGTCTTATAAAAAATATTTTAAAAAAGTTTATAAATAGGAACAGCAAATAAAATGTATGCATTGTGCCATTTGTTCAGTCTTTATGCATCAGTGTGACACATCCATGCTTGTGTGCCGAGTTGTATCGATTCATTTAACATCCAAGAACATTAATCCAAATAAACAGAATAGACATAACTTGCATGCTTTGAAGAAACTTTGCCTTCATTTTCAAGAGACAAAATGCAACAAATCTGTTTACTTGCATTACTGTCATTGTAAAAAAAAAAATAATAATAATAATAAAAAAACACTTACAAAGCTACTGCATTTTGTATCAATACTAGACTGCTGCCAAAATGTTAGTGTATGAAGGGACTCAGTATAAAAGACTGGTTTTATGGAAAATAGGTATTTGCAAATAGTATTTGGAAACTATGACACTATGTACTGTACATCATTGTGAATGAAACAGATCACTTTAGAGAGCTGCCCAAACACATGGAACTATAGTGTCAAATATAATAATATTGTCATTTCCCAGTACCAATACATGGAAATAACTGTACGCTTTCATTAATATGGTGTCAGTATAGCACACATATTTTTATACAGGTTTACAGTACTACACTGTTATGTAACAAAACTGTTTCTGTTTGTTCTTCAGGTGTGTTTGGTGTTGAAGCAGATGAAGTGTCCGTATCAGTGATGGTGGGAGATTCAGTCACTCTACACACTGATGTTACTGGAGGTCCGAAGGGTAGTGACATAATATGGAAGTTTGGTGATGAAATCATTGCTAAAATGAATGGAGCAGATGCAACTCCCTCTACGTTAGATGGCCCCGGTGCAACATTTAAAGACAGACTGAAGCTGGACAAACAGACTGGATCTCTGACCATCACAAACATCAGAACTGAACACATTGGAAATTATAGTGTAGACATCAGGGGCATAAATGCAACATTGAAGAAATTTCAAGTTACTGTTCATGGTGAGTTTTTTCCAACTTTGTGTGGAATTAAAGTTTGTTCAATTGTTTAATTTCTTTCTTTTGTATTTATTTCATCTTTTTCTTTAACCTAATGAGGCTATACATTTTAGGTAGATTTGTTCATTCTCTAAAAGAATCTAAAGACGTTTTTTTTTTGTTGTTGCAAATTAACAATCCTATTTGAGGCTATACTGAAATGTGTTTGAAAGGTAGATTGGTGTGTTAGGTTTAAGTGTGACACTAGAAATACATTCAACATAAGATATGTAAGATTTATTTTATAACTTAATACAAAAAAAATAAAACAAAGCAACTTGTTTAGAAAATTGAGTGTATATCTGAAGAGCTGAATCTGAAAGGCATTTGACGTTTCAATATATTTTCAAATCAGAAACATAACTTCATGGGAGTAAAGTCTATTAAACTTTTCAGTCTCAGAATTTAGGGTCATGATTCAAAGTGTGACTGTGTGGAAATTACAGCATTGTAAGCTCAATCTTTGTTTTAAACAAACATTTAAACTGTTTGTTGTTGAGACAGATGTTGTGAAGAGAGTGCCACTGATGGAGGGAGATTCTGTCACTCTACACACTGGTGTTACTGAAATACAGGGATCTGATCAGATTGTGTGGAAGTTTGGAGATCTAGGCACCATCATCACTAACTTAACCTTTTAACTGTCGCCCCCACTGGTTGAGCTCAAACACAAACCTGACCTACACAAACTAAAACACTCACACTTCATGAACCCTCTGGACTACAGACAGAACTATGGGCTCTTTAGAAAGATGCTTTTTTTCAGTTTCATGTTCAAGAATCAAAATTAAATTCCTTACTTTAGAAAAACCATAAGAGAGGCTTAACTATTTTGTAAAGGATTGCTCTATTAATTTAGAATAAGAGATATTTAGCAATAAATATATGAAATTGTGACAGAGCAGTTTACAAAAGCAGTGACATTAAAGCCACACACCTGCAGAAGATATAATTCACTTTTGAAGGGGTACCAATAAAAATTAGATTCCTCCTTAAATTAAATAAACCATACATTTGAGGACGAAACACAATACATCACTATTTACAACTGAACACGTTTGTTGATTCACAATTTGTTGGCACAAACAGCGATGGTACACATTTACACCTTTTCATTAAGCATTGTGCATCCACCAGCAAACTTTTCCTCCTATCCTTGGCTGTTTATAAAAGTTATGTTTGAAAGTAGGATGTAGGTCTTCTACATGTGCATAACCATATGACTGCGGCAGAAATCTGAATTCAGAATGGTCATATTAGACATGTAGTTGTATGTCGTGATGGTAGAGCACACATGTGTAGTTTTTTAGCTATACTGTGAAGATTAGCTGTAGTTTGTGCAGATCTGGATGACACAACAGTCAGCTCTTAGGATGTTCTGAATGATTGTCCAATCAGAGCTGCGACAAAAACGCTGGAGGCGAGGATATTTTATGTGAGATTAAAGAAAACATGATTTAGCGTTGTACTACTGACATAACGTTAAAGTGCTAAATTTACCAACAAATTTACAAGGATTATAATCCTGTGTCAAGCTGTTTTTCATTAACAAAGAAGCATTTCTCTTAATCCAGCCCTTTTCTTTACTAAAAATTCCTAGTTTATTTTATCCTCTGCAATATTACAGTTAAACTGTGCAGATGTTTGTATAATTTAAATTATCTGTCATCTTTACTGGACAGAAACTGTTCAGAACTCCTTGTTTTGATGTCACATGATCTGCTGAGAACTCTTGCTATGAATTAAAACAATGTCATGTATATGACATTACAATTATAAAGAATGGTGCTCAAGACTTTAAGCTTTAAATTTATGTATTATTTGTGAATAATATTTAAAATTTTGATGGTAAAATCATGTAGTAAATGTAAACTATCAAACATTGGAACCGGCTATGGTCCCAAGCAAGTTAACGGATTAAACGGCCCAGATAATGCAAAATGGAGAAACATTCATCTGAAGGATCAGACCCCAGACCTCGTCATCAGCAGCATCCGAAGCGAACAGACTGGAGTTTATAAAGTGGAGATCAACACCATCAACAAGGTCTTGCACAGAAATACCAAATTGCTGTTGGTGGTGAGTAGATTCTCTAAATCCTATCATATTTTGAAATCACAAACAACTTAGAGATATTTTTTTTAAAACATCTATATATCGTCTGACAGGATAAACTCTGATGTCATAGAGATAGCAGATGTTACAGGTGTCCAAATCCTGTGATTATTTCCTTCTCATCAGCATGCGTTGCATTGTAAACAAAACTTTGTTTCCAGGCAAATAAAACCAGCCAATCATATAAGAGCTTTCTCAATCAAGAAAGTGCTTTCAAAATTGTGTGTAATGTGCATCAAATGGTTAATCCATGGACGTGCAGCAAGAGGTTGAGACTATATTACAGCTGATGGCAATACTAAAATTTAAAAGAGTGTATTCATTTCAAATAGTAATTTTATTATTATTATTATAATTATTATTTATGTAATTTGGTCTAATTATAAAATTGTGTGCCATCACCCATAACAAAATTCATTTAACCTCAACCACACATCAATTCTTAGAGTCTGAAAAAAGAGTTTCAAGGTTATTTCTTCCCAGAGAGATGTTTTTCTTATCTCTAAAAAAAATAACTGTTTATATTTTTAATTATATGTTCTCCATATTTGTTTCTGTGACAGGTGGTGTGAAGACAGCATCAGTGATGGAGAGAGATCCTGTCAATCTAATTACTGGTGTTAATGAAATTCAGGGATATGATCTGATACTGTGGAAGACTGGAGGTAATATTGTGGCTGAAATCAATAAAGGTGCCAATATATTTGGACCTCGAGATGTAGATGATATGAGATTCAGTGGCAGACTACATCTTTCTCGTAAGACTGGAGATCTCACTATCAGTGACTCCAAAACCGAAGACTCTGGAGATTATCATCTACACATGAGCAACAGCACACATACCTTACAGAGGACCATCAGCGTTATTGTCAAGAGTGAGTAGATCAAAGATTTATATATACAGTACAGACCAAAAGTTTGGACACACCTTCTCATTCAAAGAGTTTTCTTTATTTTCATGACTATGAAAATTGTAGATTCACACTGAAGGCATCAAATCTATGAATTAACACATGTGGAATTATATATAGAATTATATACATAACAAAAAAGTGTGAAACAACTTAAAATATGTCATATTCTAGATTCTTCAAAGTAGCCACCTTTTGCTTTGATTACTGCTTTGCACACTCTTGGCATTCTCTTGATGAGCTTCAAGAGATAGTCACCTGGAATGGTCTTACAACAGTCTTGAAGGAGTTCCCTGAGAGATGCTTAGGGCCTTTTGCCTTCTGTCTGCGGTCCAGCTCACCCCTAAACCATCTCGATTGGGTTCAGGTCCGGTGACTGTGGAGGCCAGGTCATCTGGTGCAGCACCCCATCACTCTCCTTCTTGGTCAAATAGCCCTTGATGCCTTCAGTAAATTCGTAGGAGGAAAGGAAGAGGACAAGGGGTCGGATGGACTGCTGACAAGTTTTTAATAATAAAACAAAAAGTAATTTTTACAAACACAAATGGTGACTTTTATTATGACACTAGCCACACACTATCGCCAAACGCTTCCGGGGTAACTCCTTCCGGTTCCAGTCAGCAGTCCGTCTCTCTTTCGACTGCTTCTGTCTCTCCTGGAATTTTATACTCTCTCCATGCCAATTACTGAAACAAGAAACAGGTGTTGATCGTTTCGGCCTAACCACTCACTTACCGTTCGTCTCCTGATTCTCTCTCCCGCTGCGGACTTCGCTAAACCACGCCCCCCCTGCCACATACCCCCCAGCCCCCTGTCTGATGCGTCCGTCTGCAACAGAAAAGGGAGAGAAAAATCAGGAAAGTGTAACAACGGCCCGCCACACAGGGCAGCCCTTTACCTGGGTAAAGGCCTGCTGACACGGCTCCGTCCACTGGACCGTATCTGGCACCTCCTTTTTAGTAAGGTCAGCCAAAGGGCTGGTGAGGTCCGAATAATTAGGAATAAACTGTCTATAATATCCCGCCAGCCCCAAGAACTGCCTTACCTCCTTTTTGGTCTTGGGACAGGTCACAATAGCGGCTGTCTTGTCAATTTGGGGACGCACCTGTCCATGCCCCAAGTGGAAGCCCAGATACCTTACTTCCATACGCCCAGTCGCACACTTCTTTGGGTTGGCCGTGAGTCCAGCGATCCCCCTCAGCGATCACAGGACAGCCCTCAGATGCTGCATATTCCGCTGCTAATCATTACTAAATATAATGATATCATCTATGTAGGCAGCCGCATATGCAGCATGGGGCAGAATCTTATCCATGAGGTGCTGAAAGGTAGCTGGTGCCCCGAACAACCCAAATGGGAGGGTAACAAACTGGTGTAATCCGAACGGCGTCATGAAAGCGGTCGTTTCTTTGGATAATGGAGACAAGGGGATCTGCCAATAACCCTTCATTAAGTCCAATGTCGAATAAAAACGAGCCGAGCCTAGCCGATCAAGTCCAGCACATACTGAATTTCATTTTTGCCCTGAGATGGCCCCTCCTCCCAAGTTTCTCTCAGTACATCCAGCACCCCTCGAGGTTGGCGTCCATAGAGAAGCTCAAAGGGGGAAAACCCCGTGGATGCTTGTGGGACCTCTCGCACAGCGAATAACAAGGGCTCTAGCCACTTATCCCAATCCTTGGCATCTTCTTGAAGGAATTTTCGGATCATGGATTTAAGAGTGCGATTAGATCTTTCGACCAGGCCGTCGGTCTGTGGGTGATAGACGCTAGTTCGAATCGATTTAATGCCCAATAATCCATACAGTTCGCGTAGCATACGTGACATAAACGCCGTGCCCTGATCGGTGAGGATCTCTTTCGGAACCCCCACCCAGGAGATTAGACGAAACAGGGCGTCCGCAACACTTTTAGCGAAAAGGTTGAGGAGGGCCACTGCTTCAGGATATCGTGTTGCGTAGTCAACTATGACTAATGCAAAGCGATGTCCCTGTGCAGACCGTTCTAATGGCCCGATGAGGTCCATACCAATTCTCTCAAAGGGGACCTGCATAAAGGGAAGGGGGCGCAAAGGTGCTTTTGGGGCGGCCGGTGAATTCACCAACTGACATTCCCGGACAAGACGCGCTGTTGATGTTGTTGTGAATGCCTGGCCAAAAGAAATGGGTCATGAGGTGATTCAGTGTTGCTGCCTGTCCCAAACAGCCGGCCATAGGATTAGAATGAGCCGCATGGGAATGCATTTCCCTGCGGCTCTTTGGAATCAACAACTGGGTTTTATTTACTTTTGTCTGAGCGTCTTGGGTCACTCGATACAAGCAATCTCTTAAAATGGCAAAATACGGATAGGTGAGCGGGTGGGCAGGTTGGAGAGGCTGGCCATTGATGGAGCGGACCTGCTGAAAAGCATGTTTTAATGTCTCGTCCTGAGACTGCTCCAGAGGAAAGTCATCACACTCCGAGAGAATAAGTCTCCCGATTTCGCTCGGTTCCCCTGAAGCAGAACCCAGCGGTCCTGGCTCAGTTTCCCCAACCTGCACCCGCGCGGCCCCCTTCCGTGCTGTATTTCCCCAAGAGACATCCGCACATAAAGACCCCAATAAAACAGTAAACGCGGGCCAATTTGTTCCCAAAATTAGCGGATGCCGGAGGTGGGGACTAACCGCTACCTCCACACTATGCTTTTGACCCCTGAACTGAATAATAATGAGGACAACCGGATACTCCACCACATCCCAGTGTACACACCGCACCTTAACCACGCGGCTTGTATCCAATGCCCCCGGTTGAATCAGGCTTTGATGGAGTGAGGTTTGGTTACATCCTGAATCCACCAAGGCCGGATATGTACCGCCCTTGATACTCACGGGTATTTGGTACTCTCCTGCTTGACCGGGGGTGGCCTGTGGGACATCCGGGACCCGGATCATCGTTCCCACCTCCATCACTGGACACCTGTCCACAAAATGCTCCGGGTCCCCGCAACGCCAACAGGCCAGCCCAGACCTTCCCGCCGCCCCAGTGGCAGGGAGTAGATTGGAGAGTTGGCGCGGAGAGAGTGGAGGAACAGAAGCTGCCGTGGGCGGGGCCATTGGACTCACGTGATGCCCTTGGTCGAACGAGGACACGAGGAGGGCCGGGTGGACGGGACCTAGGGAGAGGGAGATGGCAGCGGCACTCCTTCTTCCTTTCCCGGGTTTCGGCACCAGTGTAGTAAGTTTGTAGGAGGAAAGGAAGAGTACAAGGGGTTGGATGGACTGCTGACAAGTTTTTAATAATAAAACAAAAAGTAATCTTTACAAACACAAATGGTGACATTTATTATGACACTAGCGCACACACTATCGCCAAACGCTTCCGGGTAACTCCTTCCAGTTCCAGTCAGCAGTCCATCTCTCTCTCTCCTGCTTCTGTCTCCCCTGGCATTTTATACTCTCTCCACGCCAATTACTGAAACAAGAAACAGGTGTTGATCGCTTCCGCCCAAACCACTCACTTACCGTTCGTCTCCTGATTCTCTCTTCCGCTACCGACTTCGCTAAACCAAACCCCCCCCGCCACAATAAACATACATACATACATACATACAGGTGCTGGTCATATAATTAGAATATCATCAAAGAGTTGATTTATTTCATCAATTCCATTCGAAAAGTGAAACTTGTATATTATATTCATTCATTACACACAGACTGATATATTTCAAATGTTTATTTCTTTTAATTTTGATGATTATAATTGACTACTAGGGAAAATCCCAAATTCAGTATCTCAGAAAATTTGAATATTCTGAAAAGGTTCAATATTTAAGACACCCGGTGCCACACTCTAATCATCTAATTAACTCAAAACACCTTTAAAGGCCTTTAAATGGTCTCTCAGTATAGTTCTGTGGGCTACACAATAATGGGGAAGACTGCTGACTTGACAGTTGTCCAAAAGACGACCATTGACACAAGGAGGGCAAGACACAAAAGGTCACTGCAAAAGAGGCTGGCTGTTAAAAGAGCTCTGTGTCCAAGCACATTAATAGAGAGGTGAAGGGAAGGAAAAGATGTGGTAGAAAAAAAGTGTACAAGCAATAGGAATAACTGCACTTCAAGAACCACTATGCACAGACGTATGCAAGACATGGGTTTCAGCTGTCGCATTCCTTGTGTCAAACCACTCTTGAATAACAGACACCGTCAGAAGCATCTCGCTTTAAAAAGGACTGGACTGCTGCTGATTGATCCAAAGATATGTTCTCTGATGAGAGTAAATTTTGCATTTCCTGTGGAAATCAGGGTCCCAGAGTCTGGAGGAATAGAGGAGAGGCACACAATCCATGTTGCTTGAGGTCCAGTGTAAAGCTTCCACAGTCAGTGATTGTTTGCGGTGCCATGTCATCTGCTGGTGTTGGTCCACTGTGTTTTCTGAGGTCCAAGGTCAACACAGCCGTATACCAGGAAGTTTTAGAGCACTTCATGCTTCCTGCTGCTGACCAACTTTATGGAGATGCAGATTTCATTTTCGAAAAGGACTTGACACCTGCACACAGTGCCAAAGCTACCAGTACCTGGTTTAAGGACCATGTTATCCATATTCTTAATCGGCCAGCAAACTCACCTGACCTTAACTCCATAGAAAATCTATGGGGTATTGTGAAGAGGAAGATGCGATATGTCATACCCAAGAATGCAGATGAGCTGAAATATATCAGTCTGTGTGTAATGAATAAATATATTCAAGAAATCGAAAGTTGAAATAAATCAACTTTTTGATGATATTCTTATTATATTACCAGCACCTGTATGTATATATATATATATATATATATATATATATATATATATATATATATAGTGCTGATGTTTCTAGTGTTGGTTATAGATCAGATACATTCTCAATAATGACTGTCTCTCTTTACCATCACAGCTCGACCTCAGTCAGGTGCTCCTACAGGGATATATGGTGCTGGTGTTGGTCTGGTAGTTTGGGCTGTAATTGTGTTTTTTGCTGCAAGATTTGTAGACAACGAAATCAAAGGTGTAAGTATTACAGTCAACGCATACAGTACAAGCTAATAATGTTATTCAGTATTTAAAAGAAATGAAAAAGTAAAGTTCAGTTTTTTTTTCTTCATTTGTTTGTTTCTACACACTGTAGCTGAGAAAGTTTCTGTTTTTAATTTAAGTATAACTACTGTTGAAAAGATAACAGATGATTGCTTTTCCTATTGTAACTGTAATGAAGATTAACATTAGTGCAAGGGAACTTATTATTATCAACTATTATTTATTTATTTATTGAAATTTACTTATCGTTTATTGTTCTTACTGTGATACTTTCTTTGATTATATGACAGGTTTCAGTGAAAATAAAGTGAATCACTCTCAGGATCAGCATGGAAAAATGAAGAGAAACAACAGTTCATAATCACTGTAACAAGATAAACGTGTGCTTTGCCTGACATGTTATTCAGTTTTAATTTGCTTGTTTTATGGATATATTTTGACATAAATCTTGCTTTTTTTCATGCTTGACTATATTGTTTTGGGGATGCCATTCATATAAAAGTTTATGTTCATCTGGTGCTTATACAGACAAAAATACAATAAAACCAATTAAACTTGATAAAACTGAGACTGTGTTTTATGGTGCCAGCGTGAACAGTGTGGATGGAATGCAAGTTTCTGAAATTGCCCATGGCATAAAGAAAGATCAGACAAGTGTTCATATGTTTTAACATGTCTCATTTGCTCTTTTACTAACTTTAAAAAATAGATGTGTTTTTCGCTGACTCTGTCTAAACTTTCTCAACGCCAAAACATTAAATTATAATAATAAAAATGTAATAAATAAAAATTCTGATAATAAACATCAGGTGAATCAGGTTATTCTAATATTATAATCATGTATTTGCCTGTGTGTAGAGGCCTTCGTGAGAATGGAATGTGCAGACATACGGTGGGGCTGCATGTCCTGTTTTGGCATAAGACAAAATATATGATGGGACCCTTGCTTTCACGAAACTTAAAATTACGGTTTCCTGTCTGCTTCTGGGTGGCTGGCTGGAGACACAGGCAAAAGTGGTAAAAGAGCTGATAAACAAGAACCATATGTATGAAATGTATTGAACATGGGCTTGCCTTCAGCAAACACTGTATGAGAGAGAGTACAGACAAAGATTCGACAGATCATCTGCAGGTCATCTATACACCATTTAACAGGTCATCTCTATCTCCCTGAGAATAAAAGTCTATTTTTCTGGCATCAAAACCCCAAGACTTCAAAAGTGATTCTTCATAGACATTGTAGAAACCATCACATTTGGCGTCCGTAAAGGGACTGGAAAGGAGCGGAGGGTGGAGGACCATTTCGGGCTGGCTTGACGAACAACATTAATAAGTGGCCACTAAACAATAAGTTAGCCAGTTTTTTGCTTATATAATGTTTGCCAGAGTTGGCCAGTGGTGATATGTACACTCGAAAATGCTCCTCTAATTATAAAGAACAAAAAGAAAAGTTTTGATTCCAGAAGAAATAATTGCACGTTTTACTGTAATAGTAAATGAGGGCAGATTGTGCATGCAAGGATCTGTGTTTATGTCACAGTTTTCTGTCTTTCTGTCACTTTCTTCTGTGAGTGTTGTGTTTGTTTGGTGCCATGTGCTCTCTCCTGTCTTTTTCTTACCCCGCCCACCTTGTCACCTCATTACTGTTTAGTTGCTCCACCTGTGTTTCTCCCTTGCTCCCGGACTCATTTACCTTCACTCTGCACACCTGTCTCTCAATCACACACACAGCTGTTGCTCATTGTCATGGACTTTATATTCTCGTCTCACACACCACTCTGTCTGGCTGTATTATATGTCTAATGTTTAGTGTCATTACGTATGTTTCGTGTCTTGCATTTTGGCTGCGTCTGCTCTGTTCCCGTGATTTGTTTCTGTTTTGTTTTTGGCCTTTTTTTTCTTGTTTATAATTAAATAAATAATTTCCCTGCATTTGGACCCAGACCCTGTTTCTTCCTCTGCATGTCCTACCACGCTGTGACAGTTTACTGATTAGTGGGCCTTGATGGAAATTAGTAGACGTTAGCAGATAAAGTATGAGAAAGCGCACAAAGTCCTTTGGATACCGCTCTGTAGAAGATGTAAGGAGTCTGATTGGAAAGGCAGAAATTCCAGCAGGGTACTGCTTTTTTACTGTATGGAGGAAGTGTATCAGTGAAAGGGCAGAACTGAAAGGTCACCCAGGAGGAGTGTATTGTAGTCTGTTTATATTTATTTTTAATGTAAGTTTATGTGTCTGTGTTAATGACTGTGGTTGTATGAGAAAATGAACTCTATATCTGGTGGAGCAGGAGGTACTCACCCATCCTGGACCATCACTTAGGCGTGATTAGGTCCTGAAGACATTTGTGGCTGGTGTTACACTGGAGAAAAGTGAATGGGTGTATGAGCCCTATCTAAAAAAGGACAAAGGATGAGTGTGTGAGCCCTAAGCAATAAAGGGACTTGTTTGAATGTTGTTTTAGAAAATAAAGTGTGCCAAGATATGCAAGAATACTTGCAGAGTGTTGAAATAATAATAGATTAATGGGACTTAGATATACATTCATTATTTAATTTTGATTCATGAGCTACAGTATCAACATTTAACTATATGATTGGAACTTGTTGATGCAATGTGCAAATATATCACTAAAATAAAATAAAATGAATTATTTTATGTTGGTTGGAAAAGCCATTACGATATTATTCTGAATCATTTTATTTTACCATATGCATTTCATGTATATGAATAAAACAAAATTGTGTTTTATTGAAGCATGCTTAGATAATAAAGGTAGCTGCCTTATACATTTTGCCAAGAAAAAAACTGCCTGCTGGATGAGTAAGTGAACACAACAACTGTGACAGTACCCCCGTCTACCCCTGCCAACATTACCAAGTGACTGTAATCATCAATAAGGAAGTGATCCAATATGTCTCTGGCAGGGACCCAACTCCTCTCCTCTGGACTGTAACCTTCCCAGTCCACCAAGTATTGGAATATGCATCTCCTGCCTCAATTCCAGAATATGGTTTACCAAATAAGTGGGTTCCCCGTTCACGAGACATGGCGGTTGGAGGAAACGGATAAGGCGGATTAAGGGGAGAATGGAAAATGGGCTTAATTTTTGAGACATGAAACATGTGGTGAATTCTCGTGTATGCAGGAGGAAGTTTGAGGTGGTCTGCCACTGGACTGACAATCTTAGTCACTGGAAAAAGGCTAATGAATTTGGGAGCCAGCTTATTACAAATGGAATAGGGGTGGGTGGAGATACTACCCCTTCTAAGGCTGTGCGAACCTTCAACTCGATCTCCCAAGTGAGCATAGAGACAACCAATGCACTTGGGAGATGGCAGGCTTGATATTCTTGGAGCCCGGTCGAGGGACAAATCGAAACGACTGAAAAACAATGTCCAGCGAGCCTGTCTGGAGTTAAGGCATTTGGCAGACCTGATATACCCAATGTTCTTGTGAATGACCCATACTATGAAGGGGACCCCCAAACCCTCTAACCAATGATGCCACTCCTCCAATGCTAATTTGACAGCCAGCAACTGTCTGTTACCAATGTCGTAATTGCGGTCAGCTGGAGATAATCGATAAGAAAAAAATGTGCATGGATGGATCTTAATGTCCAAAGCAGTACACAGAGAAAGAAGTGCACCTAACCCCACCTCTGAGGTGTTGACCTCCACCTTAAACTGACATGTGAAATCAGGGGCCATAAGAAAGGGAGCCTAAACTAATCAATGTAATCAATGCAAGGTCGCAGGGAACCATCCTTCTTTGCCACAAAAAAAAAAAAAAAAAACCTGCCCCTGCTTTAGAAAAAGAAGGATGAATTAGCCTGGATGCCAGAGAAACAGAAATATATTTCTCCATGGCCTCCCTCTCAGGAACTGAAAGTGAGTATACCTTGCCCTAAGGCAGAGAAGTACCTGGCACTAGATCTATGGCACAGTCATAGGGAAGGTGTAGAGGAAGAGAAGCAGCCCTGGACTTACTGAACACCTCCTTCATGTTGTGTTACTCCCTGGGCACGTTTGACAGGTTCACCATCTCATCCTGCAGAGAAACACAAGAGGCAGCGGAACATGCAGACACAAGACACGGTGCATAGCATTCTTTACTCCATGCTGATATGGAACTCTGATTCCAATCCACAGTAGGGTTATGTGGAGTAAGCCACGGGTGGCCCAACACGACAGGCACCAGTGGAGAGTCAGTGAGAAAAAACTTGATACGCTCTGATTGATTGCCAGAAGTGAAAAGCGTCAGTGTGGGAGTGGAGTGAGAAACACCAGGCAACAACTGTGTATTGAACACCTTGACAAAAATCATCTTACTAAGGGAACCATCAGAATGAGAAGGTGTCTAGCGAGTGCAAAGTACAAAAAATTACCTTCCGATCCTGAATCAAATAAAGCTCTGCACTCGTGGTTTCCGGTTGCCCATTGCAGTTTTACCAGGAGGAGAGTACTGGATTAGGGTTTCTTATGTGAGGCTCCACCCGACAGTAGCCTCAAACCTGTTTTCAGGCTTGGTCTTTTACTGGGCATTCGCTAAGAAATGTCCCACAGCCTCACAGTACAGACAAAGCCCTTGACTTCTCTGGCACTCTTTCTCTTCCCAGGGAATCTTAGCTCTCCCCATGGCTAATCGCAACCCCAGGTTCTGTTGGAGAACAACCAGGAAAACTCTAACACAGCGGACTCTGATTACGCTGGTCTCTTTGTTGCAGGCGTGAATCCAGGCTGTCCAACTTACCTGGTAACTCCAACACAAATATTTATTTTTGAATGCGATCAGCCAGCCCATGTAGGAACATATCCCACTGTGCCTCCTCGTTCCAATTAGACTCCGCTGCCAGAGTCCAAAACTCGATAGAATAGTCGGAAACAGTTCTGTTTCCTTGCCTGATATCAACTAATCTCCTAGCTATGTTGTGTTTTCCACAGAGCGACCCTCCCTGACAGCAGTGTCTACACGAATGTCACTCTTGATTCCTCCATGGGGAATGTTTGTGGCTGAAGTGAGAAGAACATTAAACACTTTGTTAAAAATGCTCTGGCAAATGCTCTGGATGTTCTGGCTGTTGACTACTCACGCCGGGGTCTCAGCTAGAATATTTTAAACTGCGAAAGGGTTAAAGTGCAAAATTTACTAGAAAATTTACAAAGATCATAATTCTGTCTTAAGTGGTCTTATGTAAACTAAACATAATTATTTGATGTTCCTCTTAAATCACCAAATTAATTTTATTCTCTGCATTATTATGGTTAAAACTGTGCGGATGTTTGTTTAATTTAAATTATCTGTCATCTTTACTGGACAGAAACTGCTCAGAACTCCTTGTTTCGATGTCACATGCACTGCTGAGAACTATTGCTATGAATTAAAATGATGTGTCTATGATATTACAATTGTAAATAATTACACAAATCTTTAACCTTTAAATTGATGTATTATTTGTTAACATGAATTACAATTTTGATGGTAAAATCATGTAGTAAAATAAACTAACAAACATCGGAACCGGCCATGTTCTCCAGCAAGTTAACGGATTAAATGGCCTTGATGATGCAATGTGGAGAAACATTCATCTGAACGATCACACTGGGGTTTATAAAGTGGAGATCAACACCATCAACAAGGTCTTGCACAGAAAATACTATATTTCTGATGGTGACTAGATTCTCTAAATTCTATCATACTTTGAAGTTTTAAAGAGCCAGTAAGATGAAAATTCTAAGCTTCCTATCACTGTTTATAAGTCCTGTACATTAGGTTTAAATCCATCCAAGGTTAAAAAACATTGTCATTTTGTCAAAATATCATTTTAAAATTACCTCAATTCTCAGAGATCCCCAAACGGTTAGCGCGAAGCTGTTCAAAAGATTCAGTTTCCTTAAACCCCACCTTTCGGTAGCATACTCTGTTCTGATTGGTCAACTAACACAACCAGTTTGGATTGGTTGTTCCGCACACACCTCCACGGTAAACTATGCGTTAGCATCTGTTTGGGGTGAATTATGTCTTATTCCTCTCATCGCGAAGCAAACAGTAAAAATAAAAAACTTGAACAGTCTCACTGCTTTTTCTTCTGTGTGGGCGTATTCAAGCCGCGCGCTTCAGTTTGAATCTGAATAGCGCATTCAGCGCGGGGGCGTGGTCACATTAGATATAATGAAGGGAGACATGAAAAACAGACATTGCGTTGTTTTCATATGGATTACTTTATCACAGAATATCTGTTAGCAGCACTTGTTTAGTTTTAAAGTAGACATGTCAAGCTTTCTATAGATATCTCTCTCATGTCTCTTTGTTGAGTATTCACGGAGTTACACTTCATTTTAATGACGTGTTTGTACATGACGATCAGCACAGACAAAGGCTGCAGACAGCACACATACTGATAAGACGCTCGGGAGAAAACAAACACATAACTTCATAATCATACTTCGCGTTGTGATTCGGAGATGCTTGTTGGTCTAAATAAAGTTGGTAATGAACCATCTTTTATGGCCAAACGCTTTGAAAATCCCGCCTTGTACTCACCGAGATTAGAAAAGCAGTCATCAGTGAAATGTTGTGAACACAACAAAAGGGATTTGTTGTACTGCTCTGGTATTGTGGTGAAAATGAATTTTAGCCACTGGTTCTTCTGATCTTCATTCTTTGGCAGTGAAAATAAAACAAACGGTCTCCTCGACATGATGCTCTCACACCAAACAGAGCGTCTGTGTGTGTGTGGGGGGGGGGGGGGGATTGGGGGCAGGTCAGAGTTCATTTCTCCCAAGACGGTAGGCGGAGATTGTTATGCAAAGTGTTCCTAGTGACGTACATAGAGATGGGCAAACGATTTGAAATCTATAACGACTCGTTTCAGCGATTCAGAGTCGACTCCTTACTTTAGAAGCCAATAACTTTATAAATCGTGTACTTTTTGGTTTAATTATTTGCACATTGTTTACACAGTTGGACATACAGGTAATTTTTGATTTCCCATCTGTGTGGCTCTTTAAACAGCTTAACGATATATATATATATATATATATATATATATATATATATATATATATATATATATATATATATATATGTTTTAAATGTCTATATATCATCTGACAGGATGAGGTCTAATGTCTTAGAGATAGCAGATGATACAGATGTCCTGTTTAAAAAACCTTGAGATTCTCAGAGAACATTTGTGTTGTGAACCTGTCTAAACAGGGTAGATCTGTTTGATTTTGCATCATACTTCCAGAGAACGTAATCAGGATGTATTACCACACATAAGTGGATTTGATTGAAAAGCCATTTTAAACGAAACTATTTAGAATATGTGATGACTGTAAAAAGTCGGGAAGAAGGAGGCTGGAACCGGTCCCCACCCACTCATCACAATGACATTAAACTTTCATATTCTGTGATTATTTTCTTCTCAACATCACATGTTGCCTTGTAAACACAACTTTGTTTCCAGTCAACTAAAACCAGCCAATCATATCCAATCAAGAAAATTGTGTTTAATGTGCATTTGATGGTTAATCCATGGGCGTGCTGAGGTTTAGATTATATTACAGCCAATAGCAATAATCAAATATAAACCAGTGCATTCATAAAAAATATATATATATGTATATATATATATATATATATATATATATATATATATATATATATATATATATATATATATATTTTTTTTTTTTTTTTTTTTTTTTTAATGTAATTTGGTCAAATGATAAAATTATATAAAAAAAAACTATTCATATTTTTAATTACATGTTCTCCAAATGTGTTTCTGTGACAGGTGGTGTGAAGACAGTATCAGTGATGGAGAGAGAGCCTGTCAATCTAATTACTGGTGTTCTTGAGATACAGGGATATGATCTGATACTGTGGAAGACTGAAGGTAATATTGTGGCTGAAGTCAATAAAAGTACCAATCCTAGTGGCAGACTACGTCTTAAACAAGAAACTGGAGATCTCACTATTTGTGACTCCAGAACCTCAGACTCTGGAGATTATCATCTACACATGAGCAACAGTGCATATACCTTAGAGAGGACCATCAAAGTTTTTGTCAAGAGTGAGTAGATCAAATATTTTTTTTTGCAGAAAATTAAGATTTTTTGAAAAATATGATATTTGATTATGAACAAGTTGTAATGAAAAAATAAATGGCTTGGTTAACTTTGAACTCTGCGAAAGCTATGCATTTTTGTTATATTTTTATAGTGCTGATGTTTCTAGTGTTTGTTAAAGATCAGACACACATTCTCATTAATGACTGTCTCTCTCTATCATTACAGCTTCACCTCAGTCAGGTGCTCCTTCAGGGATATATGGTGCTGGTGTTGGTCTGGTAGTTTGGGTTGTAACTGTGTTTTTTGCTGAAAGATTTGTTGACAACAAAATCAAAGGTGTAAGTATTACATTCAACTCATACAGTAAGAGCTGAGAAAGTCACATTGTAGCTGAGAAAGTTTCTGTTTTAAATTTAAGTATAACTACTGTTGAAAGCATAACAGATGATTGATTTTCCTATTGTAAGTGTAATGAAGAATAACATTAGTGCAGGTGAACTTATTATTATTATTAAAACTATTATTTATTTATTTATTTTCTTACTGTATATTGTTTTTACTGTGATACTTTCTTTGATTATATAACAGGTTTCAGTGAAAATAAAGTGAATCACTCTCAGGATCAGCATGGAAAAATGAAGAGAAACAACAGTTCATAATCACTGTAAAAAGATAAACTTGGGCTTTGCCTGACATGTTGTTTGTTTTATGGATATATTTTGACATAAATCTTGATTTTTTGGTCTCATGCTTGACTACCAGAACAAAAGGGGAAACTGTAAACACCATAGCCTGAAATTTTCAAATCACAAAACCATTCATGACTTTTTCCAGTTAAAAATATAAAATAAATCAACATGTGCCAAAATATTTCACTTGTTAACCAGCAGGGTTTGGCTGCTTGAAATTGGTGTTTTAGTGTTTTTGGGATGCCGTTCATATGAAAGTTTATGTTCATCTGGTGCTTATACAGATCTATGTACAAAAACACAATAAAGCCAATCAACCTTGATAAAACTGAGACTATTTCATGGTGCCAAAGTGAATAGTGTGGATGGATTGTAAGTCAATGAAATCGCCCAAGGCATAAAGAAAGATCAGACAAGGTGATAACATGTCTTAACATGGCTCATTTGCTCTTTTACTTACCTTTAATAAATGTTTGTCAGGGGGAACCAGACCCTCCCTATCTGAGGGTTGTTTTAAATAACTTTGTAATTAGTAAAACAACACAAACGCAAAAGGGGCAAAAATGGGTTTTAAGTTTAGAAACATTTATAATCTCCTCTTCCCTTGCCTCACAGTGCTTTGTTCCAAATGCCTGCTTTCCTCTTTTACGTCACCTCATTGTTGCCAAGTCTGTGGTTTTCCTGTGGAATCAGGCTACTTTAACACTGTTGACTCAGTTGTATTTCATGTCCACGCGGGTTGAGGCAACCTCAATGATGCATGCAAATTTTACCAGAGGAATCCCGCCGAAAAACATGGAAATTTACCTCCTGGAACTGATTTTTTATTTTAATTTTTTTTTACAAAGGAACCCCCTCGAAAAGCGATTGGGCTAGCTTTGAGTAGTGACTGTGCGGCTTTCTGTTGCGAAAACCTTGCAACCCTGCATTACCTACACGCACATACACACAAGTCTGGTGAGCAAGAACAAAGTCAACAGTTGTGGAAATCAGAGGCTGTCAAGGTTATTTTACTCACTTAAACATCGGATGAATTGATTATTTTCTCTTTAATACAGATGATGCCGATGTATTTTCAATGCGTCCGCTATGTTAGCAATAATAACTTTACCTGCTTGACAGATAGTAATGTACCATGGACATGAGCGCTGTCACGGCATGACCAGAACAGCTTGACGTTGTCTATTTTGGTTTCCCTTTTACACTAATAGTAGTAAGGCTTTCTTTTGTGTAAACTTTTCCTCACAAGTACAATTTTAGCTGTTTTATTTGTGTACCTTTCAAAAATTGCTCTTGAGAAATTTTATGTTGATTCTGCTCCCTATTGTTGGACAAAATTTACGCCCCTGTGCTTTGGCCCAAGGTATTCGCTGGACTTAAAAAAAAAAAACAAAAAACCTGGCCGTTGGCCCAAAGGAAACCTCGGAAGTGACAGTTGAAACGCTACTGGCCCTGGCATGCACTAGCACGCTCGCTTTTGGCACGGCGACAAACTCTTCTGAGAAGCACATGGTGGAACAAGTAAAAGAAGATGAACTGAATGAAAGTGCACATTCACTCTCTGAAAGCAGATGCAAGCATGAATGCAGCCATTACTCCGGAAGCCTATAAAGGAAGCAGCTATGCTACTTTTCATTCACTTTTTTAACAGTAATTCAGATTTCTGTTAAAAAAAGAAAAAAGAAAAAAGGTTTTACCCACTCTAGTCTTCATATTTGAATGTGGCCCAAAATAATTTCTGAGCCTCTATGTGCCCTCTGGAGGAAGAACGCGGTGCCAAAGTGCAAATCACTTCATGTTGTGATCAGTGGTATTGAAAGCTTGAGACGCACAATTAATAGAATTGCACTCCACTGATAAAACGCAAAATATTATTACTTTTTTATAACAAAGCTTATTTTTCGGGGAATATTCTCCTGGTATTTTTTAGAGAAGCATCACAGAGTCCAGTCACCCTTAACCTGTTTGAACTAGAACATTTAGGCAGAGGAACAGCTTCTTCCCAAAGGCCATCTCCCTTTTAAACAGCTGATAGCCTTAAGGTCTCTTTTAGTGCAATACCCTCAGTTTTAGAGCATTATATTTGTAAATTCAGTCCTGATTATTCATATTATTAATAATACTGTGCACTCTTGAGATAAATTGTACAAAAGCTGTCACTGTGGGTTTACCTTTACAAAAGGTACTAATATGTATCATTTAGGTACAAATATTCAAATTTAGGGGTAAATAAGGTACAGAAGTGTACCTTTTGAAAGGCTACCACCTCAGTGACAGCTTTTTGATGCAACCTGTGTCTTTATACAGTATTATTTGTATATGCACTGGAAGCTCTATTACTAGAAACATTCCTTGTGTGTGCATAATCCAATATTTTCCTTAACTGTTCCTGTTTGTTTTTCAGATGATTTTAGTTTTGATAGGGTGAAGAAAATTCTGTCAGAGAGAAAGTGACACTTTTATATAAAGAAGATGATGTGAGATTTACAAACAGACTAGTGACTATCTCTCTTTATCTTCAGATGTCAGATTGGATGCTGGTTTGCAAGTTTATTATTATTATTACTATTATTATTATATATAATAATATTGTTATTTATAATATCGTCCCCTTTGAATTATAAGGTTCTGTCTGCATTCCGAGTAGTTTTGAGATAATGAGCTTCAAAGTTTTTGGATCCCACTCACTGTCTAGATAGAACATTATTGTTTTTTAAATAAAAATCCCATAATGTATACAACATAAAAAAAAAATCTATCACAATGTAAATAAGTTGTCACAGAATAACAATATGGGAATAACTCAATTTTGACAAATGAACCTTAGAATTCCAAGGGGACGATATAATTTCTGCATTGTATGTAATTTCTCCATAAGATCGCGACCATCGACTGTGTTTTGCTGTGATTTTTCTGCGTACAGTTAAGAAGGGATACAGCTACGGCCACTTGGCATTCGCACATCAATATTGTGTCATTTTTGTCTCACTACACAACACAATAATTATTGTATTTAGATTATTGTAAGGGGTAGGTTTTGGGTTGGTGTAGACATTAATAAAATACAATCAAATAGGTATTTGAATAATAGCTTACAATTTGCAAACTGAAATAATGTGAACAGTTATTAACTTGCCAAACAGATGCCACAAACTCAAAGGTGAAAGTTTTACTATTTTTTGCTAAACAGTTTACAGAATCTTTTGAAATGGGTCTCAAAACACTACAAGTGGAAGTGATCAGAGACAAAATATGATTTCAATCAGGACCACTTCCGTCAAGTATATTTATGACAATTATATTGCATACAGTTAGTGTTGGCGGTATGGTTATGTTCTGGACAACACTCCACACGCCTGTCCATGAAGCCATGATTGGACAGAGCAGCAAGACAAACCCCCCTGGGGTACAGAACAGAACCATTATATGCATACATAATTAAAATTCATAATTACATGAGTTGTAAAAGAAATGTGATAGAAACTGCTTCCAATGGAGAGACTGAAAAGAAAGAACAAAGTTAGATCGGATTACTGGTTCAGTTGGTGGAGTTGGGGTTGGAGGAGGGAGTTAATGGCAAGCAGCGATGCAATGGAAGAGATGCTGAAAAAAGGGAATTTAAATAGACTGCAGGTAATAGGTGTCAACACTGAATAGGTACACGTCAGGGACGACTGACTATCGGCTGATGCAAGTGTGACTAACGTGGCCTGACTTAACTAACGCAATGCTGAATATCTTTAAATTTGAACGTTTAAAGTTGTGGTTTTTATGTTTAAATTAGTTTTATTTAATTTGAATGTTGATTATTTAATCAGTCTTGGTTATTTTCACATTTGATTTAATAAAGGATCTTCTGCTCTGGCTTAATCCATAATTATTTTTTGGACTAATGTAATTTTTAAAAAACTACCAAACTCAGCCAGCAATGACATGTGGGGCCCAGATGTGTTAAGTATGGGTTACTTGGTTACTGTGTGGGCAAAGGCTTTGGCTGGGTGAAAACAGCGGGTCCCATGTAGGTTTTGTAGTATGAGTCCCACATAGGAAGCCCATATGAGCTGATTACATGGGCCCCATAAGGGACAGGCATGGGCCAATTGGGCATGGGTTTGAACTGAGAACACATATATGGGTCCAGCATATTTATGGCCCAAGTGGGCATGGGTTTGATCTGGGAACACATATATCATATAACATATATAACACAAACAAAATCAAATTTGAAGCTTTAGTGCCAACTTTTTTGAGTGTCATAGGTGTGAAGATGTCTGCTGTGAAGTTCAACAGAGCCAGAAAAACCAGGTTACAAATCCTATCAGGAAATAGTGAGTTTGCTCAAAGTAAACTATTCACCTAAACCACTTATTATTGCTGAGAGATTCAACTTCGACAAAAGAAATCAGCAAGATGTGAATCTATTTCTCAGTTTGTGGTGGTGTTGAAACAATTATCCAAACACTTTGAGTTTGGCCAGTCACTGAGTGACAATATACATGACAGGCTTGTCTGTGGTCTTTGAAGTGAGGCTATGCAAAAGCGACTCCTAAGTGAAAGTAACTTAACATTACAGAAGGCCATAGAGATAAACAGGTCTATGGAAATGGCTGTAAAAGACGCACAACAACTAAGTGCATCAACCAAAGTGCACAAGGTTTATGCAGACACTAGGAACAAGTCAAACTCAGAAAAGGAATGTTACCGATGCGGAGAAGTTAGGCAACATCCTGGAGATTGTTGGTGCAAAGACATGAAATGCAGAAACTGTGGTCAAGAAAGGTCGCATTGAGCATGCCTGCAAAAAAAAAAAAAAAAAAAAAAAAAAAAAAAAAAAAGACACAACCAAGTATAAACACAGGACCTAAAAAACAACATCAGAAATTCTAACAAAAGCATGTGAATCAAGTGGAAAATACCCAACAAACGCAGATTTATTCAGAAAGCGAGGACAACGATCCTTTATGTGTTTTATCTGTTTCAGGAGATGAATGAGGTTACTGGGTGACTCCTCTTTTGGACAGAAAACCAGTATGTATGCAGGTGAACACAGGAGATGTGATTTCATTGGTGTCAGAGACGAAGTTCAAAGAAATGCTGCCATATCACCACCTCAACCATCCAACATCATGCTGAAGACCTAGACTGGTGAGATGGTTTCTGTTAAAGGGGTAATCGAAGTGACAGTTTGAACTCAATATCCAAAAAACTAAATTACTACTGTACGTAATTATGGGCAGTCACCCAACCTTGCTTGGAAGGACATGGCTGGAAAAGATTAAACTGAATTGGCAAGAGGTCCATCTGGTCAGCGAAAATGCAAAACTCCAAGGAATACTAGACAAGTACCCGGATTTGTCCAGTGATGGATCCGGAAGTATGAAAAACAATGTAGGGAAGTTGACGGTGAAGTAAACCAAAGTTGTTGTTTTTTTATGTACGCACTTAAACCCAAGGTTGAAGCTGAACTTGAAGACTGGTAAAGACTAGAGTTCTGTGACCAGTAAATTCGAATGATCATAAAAATCGTGCCAGTCATAGAGAAGGATGGGTCCCTTTGGTTATGTGGAGATGTGAAGGTCAATCTGGTTCTGACCCCACAGCAGTATCCACTGCCACTTATAGAGGATCTCTTTTCCGGTCTTGCTAGGGGTCAACAGTTTAGTAAAATAGATTTGTGCCAGGCATACTTGCAGATGCATGTGGACCAAAGCTCTCAAGATCTCCCTACCATCGTGACACATAAAGGAATGTATCAATATCAGAGACTTCCATTTGTGATTACTTCTGCGCCAGCACTGTTCCAAAGAACAATAGACCATATCCTCAGTGGCCTATCTGAGGTGGTAGTGTTACCTTGATGATTTGCTGATCACTGGAAAGAATAAACAAGATCATTTGAGTAATCTGGAAGCCACCTTGCAGACCTTGGCCGTTGTTGAGTATTTATGCCAGTTGACAAACTCTGAGCAAGGCAGAATGCAACTATGCTCAAATTGAGTGTGAGGCACTTGTTTGGGGTGGCTCTGGAGTAATTTGTTCCTCTTTTGTAAGTCGTTTTGAAAAAAAAAGCTTCTTATGCTTAACCTGTATAATAATATAATAACAATCATCATAATAGTTATTTTTATTATTAATTTAATTTAGGCTATATGATAAATAAATGAGTGCACTTAAGACAGTAAAATTCTTTGCATAAAATAATTAATTAATCGTTTAAATTTATTATTATTATTTTATTTTTTTTAAATAACCTTTTACAGTTTTGGAAATGTGTTTGTGTACTATTCTTTCTCAACATGAAGACTTATTTTTCATTGGCTCAATTTTAAAAGCATACATGTGAATTATTACCCTGATTTATTTTTAATTGGATGAATGCATTTTTTACATGGTAATTTCCAAGAGGAATAAAGGAACATTCATACAATTTTCTATTTTCTACTTTCTTATTGAATTTGTAATGTTAATTTAAAAAGACAACACATTTTTTTTTTTATCTGAAAACATTTCCCCTTAAAGCATGAAAAAACTAGTTAAACAAACTAACATGGCATTTTTTTTTTTTTTTTTGGTGAATAACATATTTTAAGATCAGTACAATATATTTTCAGTTAAGACAGTTTGAACATGCATTTCAGTCTGAGACTGGCCTGTGATCGGAGGATAATGTTTATATAACATTATAGCTGTGCTCTTTATTATATTAATATATTTTCATTTCGATTTGTTTGTAAAATAATGCATGGGCATCCCAGGATGATATCAACCGTGGGTCCCTCCAGTACCAAGAAGTGCATTTCCTCTTCATGGAAGAGTATTTGTTTTGTTTCTTGTATTGTTTTGACTCGGAGCTCCTGGGCATGCTATCATAACAGCAACTGGAGATGGCTTAGGAGGCTTTGTGAGATGAAGTAGCCCGAGGAGCCCGAGTACACCAGTGCCAAAACAGAAACATTGCATTCTGGGTTGACTAGTTGGACTGGCGTAGTGGTAAGTTTGTAAATTACAGGGTTTTGAAGGATAGTACTCACCGAAGGACATGATGGTTTTACGCAGATATGATGCAGGCAGTTTATTTACAAGTCGTAATGTGACAAGGTATTATTAAGTTGTTGAGAGGAAACTTCCAGAGCTCTGGAGATAAACACAAGGAGAGTCAGCTTAGGTAGTTCGTTTCCACACAACGATCACAGGAGATCTGAGACAGGAGGTGGCTACTGTATACAGTCCACCAGGGCACCATACAGACTTTATTAAAGAGTTTGGTCATTTTACATCCGAGTTAGTTCTGGCTGCAGTTAAAGTTTTAATACTGTCACATGGAATTGATGTTGATAGTGTTGAAATTATGCAGTCAAGTGATGATATCTCAGATCATTATTTAGTTTTGTGCAAACTTCATATAGCCAAAATTGTAAATTCTACTTCTTGTTACAAGTATGGTAGAACCATCACTTCTACCACAAAAGACTGCTTTGCAAGTTATCTTCCCGATGTATCCGAATTCCTTAGCATATCCAAAACCTCAGAACAACTCGATGATGTAACTAAAACTCTGGACTCTCTTTTATAGAATCTTAAATACAGTTGCTCCTTTATGCTTAAGGAAGGTTAAGGAAACCAGTCTGACACCATGGTATAATGAGCATACTCGCATCCTACAGAGAACAGCCTGAAAAATCGAGCGCAGCTGGAGGAAAACAAAACTAGAGGTATTTCGTATTGCTTGGCGGGAAAGTAACCTATCCTACAGAAAAGCATTAAAAACTAGCTAGATCCGATTACTTTTCTTCTCTTTTAGAAGAAAACAAACATAACCCCAGGTATTTATTCAATACAGTGGCTAAATTAACGAAAAATAAAGCCTCAACAAGTGTTGACATTTCCCATCATCGCAGCAGTAATGACTTTATGAACTACTTCTAAAATCGATACTATTAGCGATAAAATTGTAACCATTCAGTCGTCAGCTACAGTATCACATCAGACAGTGCACTATAGACCCACTGAGGAACAATTACACTCATTCTCTACTATAGGAGAGGAATAATTGTATAAACTTGTTAAATCATATAAACCAACAACATGTACCGTATACCATCTAAGCTCCTGAAAGAAGTGCTTCCAGAAGTCATAGATTCCCCTCCTGACTATTATAAATTCCTCATTGTCATTAGGATATGTCCCCAAAACCTTCAAATTGGCTGTTATTAAGCCTCTCGTAAAAAAAAAAAAAACACAACTTGACCCCAAAGAAATCGTTAATTATAGACCAATCTCGAATCTCCCTTTTCTCTCCAAGATACTAGAAAAGGTGGTATCCTCACAATTATATTCCTTCTTAGAGAAAAAATGGTATATGTGAGGATTTCCAGTCAGGATTTAGACCGTATCATAGTACTGAGACTGCTCTCCTTAGAGTTACAAATGATCTGCTCTTATCATCTGATCGTTGGTGTATCTCTCTATTAGTTTTATTGGATCTTAGTGCTGCGTTTGACACAATTGATCACAACATTCTTTTGCATAGACTTGAACACTTTGGCATTAATGGAAGTGCATTAGCATGGTTTAAATCGTACTTGGGAGATATCATCAGGAAACATAGTGTTAGCTTTCACTGTTATGCTGATGATACTCAGCTCTATATTTCTTCGCGGCCCGGTGAAACACACCAATTTGAATAACGAATGGAATGCATAGTCGATATAAAAAACTGGATGACGAGTAATTTCTTACTGCTAAATTCTGAAAAACAGAGGTGTTAATTATAGAACCTAAAAACTCTGCTTGTAATAACCTAGAACACTGTCTAAGACTTGATGGTTGCTCTGTCAATTCTTCATCATCAGTTAGGAACCTAGGTGTGCTATTTGATCACAATCTTTCCTTAGAAAGCCACATTTCTAGCATATGTAAAACTGCATTTTTCCATCTCAAAAATATATCTAAATTACGGCCTATGCTTTCAATGTCAAATGCAGAAATGTTAATCCATGCATTTATGAACTCGAGGTTAGATTATTATAATGCTTTATTGGGTGGTTGTTCTGCATGCTTAGTAAACAAACTACAGCATGAAGAGTTCTTACTAGAACCAGGAAGTATGACCATATTAGCCCGGTCCTGTCAACACTGCACTGGCTCCCTATCAAACATCGTATAGATTTTAAAATATTGCTTTGCTTATTACTTATAAAGCCCTGATTGGTTTAGCACAGGGGATAGACAACTCCGGTCCTGGAGGGCCAATATCCTGCAGAGTTCCTAGCTCCAACTCTAATTAAACACACCTGAACAAGGCAATCAGTGTTCTCGGGATTACTAGATAGATACAGGCAGGTGAGTTTTTATGAAGGCTGAAGCTAAACTCTTCAGGATAGTGGCTCTCCAGGACCGGAGTTGCCTATCCCTGGTTTAGCACCTCAGTATTTGAATGAGCTCCTTTTACATTATAATCCTCTACATTCTCAAAACTCAGGCAATTTGATAATACCTAGAATATCAAAATCAACTGCGGGTGGCAGATCCTTTTCCTATTTGGTGCCTAAACTCTGGAATAACCAACCTAACATTGTTCGGAAGGCAGGCACACTCTTGCAGTTTAAATCTAGATTAAAGACCCATCTCTTTAACCTGGCTTACACATAACATACTAATATGTTTTTAATATCCAAATCCGTTAAAGGAATTTTAGGCTGCATTAATTAGGTAAACCGGAACCGGGAGCGCTTCACATAACACCCTATGTACTTGCTACATCATAAGAAGAATGGCATCCATGCTAATATTTGTCTGTTTCTCTCTTATTCCGAGGTCACTGTAGCCACCAGATCCAGTCTGTATCCAGATCAGAGGGTCACTGCAGTCACCCGGATCCAGTACGTATCCAGACCAGATGGTGGATCAGCACCTAGAAAGGACCTCTACATCCCTAAAAGACAGCAGAGACCAGGACAACTAGAGCCCCAGATACAGATCCCCTGTAAAGACCTTGTGTCAGAGGTCCACTAGGACAAGACCACAGGAAACTGATGATTCTTTTGCACAATCTGGCATTGCTGCAGCCTGGAATTGAACTACTGGTTTCGTCTGGTCAGAACTGGCCCCCCAACTGAGCCTGGTTTCTCCCAAGGTTTTTTTTTCTCCTTTCTGTCACGGATGGAGTTTCTGTTCCTTGCCACTGTCGCCTCTGGCTTGCTTAGTTGGGGTCACTTCATCTACAGCGATATCGTTGACTTGATTGCAAATAAATGCACAGGCACTATTTAACTGAACAGAGATGACATCACTGAACTGCCTTTAACTATCATTTAGCATTATTGACACACTGTTTTCCTAATGAATGTTGTTCAGTTGCTTTGACACAATGTATTTTGTTTAAAGCGCTATACAAATAAAGGTGACTTGACTTGACTTGACTTGACTTGAGAGAAAACTTCCAGAGCTCTGGAGATAAACACAAGGAGAGTCAGCTTAGGTAGTTAGTTTCCCCACAACGATCACAGGAGATCTTTGCGGGGATATCTGAGGACATATGAAAGACAAGTTAGGACAGAGCGGTCGAGCACCAGTTCATGGTAGTGAATGGTTGACCGGACACCGGAGTACTGAGTTGGAGGTGTTTTTATCCTGGTGAGTGATTACTGGGTGCAGGTGCCGGTGATCAGTAATCCGGTGATTTGGATCATGCTTGATGGGAGTCAGGTGCGGGTGATGATCGGGATGGCTGTGATGGAGAGTTACTGACAATAAGTCTGTGGAATCCAACCTAAACACCTCTAATTGGCAATTTCATTTTAGAAATTGACAAACATGTCTGTGATTGGCTACATTGCTCACCTCTGTGAAAATCCATTGTAAAATAATTTGACGCATTCCAAAGAAGATCCACTAAATCTATTTCGTTATGCTAGTATTACGAAGACAACAGAGGTTTTGGGCAGCTTTTCCATCTAAAAGCAAGCAGAGGCAACAGCAGGCAGTAGTATGAGTAAGCCTATAATACACTCTAAGCTCAAGTATGAACGTTCCCCCTAGGTCCAAAGTGGGGTACAGGGATGTCCGTGGAGGGGTCCATGGCAGATCGGGGAACTCAGGAGGACAACGACAACACAGGAGAAGTGCAAATGCACATAACATTACTCTCTCAACTTTTATCTATTAATGTTTTTGAATCACTTGTTTTATCTACAAATCTTTGGTACATAACGGCACTTGCGTTTGTCTTACGAATGTACAGCAAATGCTTTAAAGAATACTGAAGCTCTCTGCTTGCATTGCATCAGTCACGATTGTCAGGAAAATGAGTGAAACACACACACAAACACATTTTTATCAAATAATACGTCATTTATAGCAGCTCACTTCTGTGATTTGGTATGATTGCATTCACATCAGCAGTGAACCATACCAGAGTCCACATGAACCATCTTCTTCTTCTTCTTTTAGAGTTTAACTGGTGGTTGGCAGACCAACTTAAGGTGCATTTACCGCCATCTACCAGACAGGAGTGTGGTCGTAGAGAATAGTCAGAGGAAATTATTGACCCACATGAACCATACCCCAGACCACCATTTTTATGAGGAACTTAATCAAATCTGGGTATGCACCAAGAGTGCTAGTGTGAAAGCACCCTTAGAAACCCTCCTATCCTTCACTCATTACCTGTATTAATTGCTCCTGTTTGAACTCGTTACCTGTATAAAAGACACCTGTCCACTCAGTCAATCAGACTCCAACCTCTCCACTATGAGCAAAACCAAAGAGCTGCTTAAGGACACCAAGGACAAAATTGTAGACCTACACAAGGTTGGGATGGGCTACAGGACAGTAGGCAAACAGCTTGGTGAGAAGGCAGCAACTGTTGGCGCAATTATTAGAAAATGGAAGAAATTCAAGATGACTGTCAATCTCCTTTGGACTGGGGCTCCATGCAAGATCTTGACTCATGGAGTATCAGTGATCCTGAGAAAGGTGAGTAATCAGCCTAGAACTACACGGGAAGACCTGGTTAATGACCTGAAGAGAGCTGGGTTACCATTTAAAATCCTGCAGTGCACGCAAGGTCCCCCTGCTCAAGCCAGCACATGTCCAGTCCCATCTGAAGTTTGTCAAAGACCATCTGGATGATCCAGAGGAGGCATGGGAGAAGGTCATGTGGTCAGATGAGACCAAAATATAACTTTTTGGTATAAACTCCACTCGCCGTATTTGGAGGAAGAAGGATGAGTACAATCCCAAGAACAACATCCCAACCATGAAGCATGGAGGTGGAAACATCATGCTTTGGGGGTGCTTTTCTGCAAATGGGAAAGGATGTCTGCAACGTATTGAGAGGAGGATAGTTGGGGCCAAGTATCTCGGATTTTGGGCAACAACCTAGTTCCTTCAGTAAAAGCATTGAAGATGGGTCGTGGCTGGGTCTTCCAACATGACAATGACCTCAAAATCCCTGCTGCAGTATGTGCAAACCTGGTCAAGTCGTGACCTAATGGTTAGAGCTGTGGTTTTCAAACTGAGCATGGGTTTGAGCATGGGTCACCATACTTGGCTCTATGTCACATCATTTAAAGACCTCTGTAATAGAAAACAAGGGTTTCTGTACCAAATATTAAATTCTATTTTTCTATTTTATCAAATACTTATTCAATGCAATAAAATGTACATTAATTATTTACAAATCATACAATGTGATTTTCTGGATTTTTTTTTTTTTGATTATGTCACAGCTGAGGTGTACTTTACCTGTGATGAAAATTACAGATGTCTCCATTATTTGCAACTTGAAACTAGAAAGTTTTCAGTGATGTGTTACTTGTTAAGCTGCATGTTATAGAGCCTGGCCCGTGTCCTACATCAGAATTACTGACCCAAGCCCATTCCAAACCTTAACCCCCCAAAAAACAGCTCTTTCTACTGTTTCAGCTACTAAAATATTTCAATTTGAAATGTAATTGCAAAGTGATTATTTTTTTTATAAGGTTAATTTAGAAAAACGTTTGGAGCAATTTCTGTTTGTTAAATACAAGTTTTTGTCTTTTAAATAATGATCAAGCAGCAAGCAGCAGACAGTGAGCTGATCATAACCTATATTTGATCAATTTAACTGCCTAAAATCATCACATCGTTCCTAAAATAAAATCTATAGATATTAAACAGTTCAACCATATAACAATGTTTAAACATTAAACATAGATAAAGGCTTGCTATATCCAATAGTTTATTCATAGAGTGCAAGCTAAAGCATTCTTTGCGGGACATGGAGGCATCAGCGCGATCACTTGCATTTTTTTTTTTCAGTGGATACGCCATAACTTTTGCCCATAAAGGTAAGAATAATGCATCATTTGCAAATGTAAAGGGTCTACTTTTATTTGTGTGTACTCACAATATCTACAAAACGTTATGCTTTTATAAAAAAAAAATAAAGAAAACAAACATGGTGCGTTTTCTTCCGTCTCGTCTTGAACAAGTGCAATTTACAAAAATTAACCGAAACTCAGCAAATACATGCCTC
Organism: Carassius auratus; assembly: GCF_003368295.1. NCBI lineage: Eukaryota > Metazoa > Chordata > Actinopteri > Cypriniformes > Cyprinidae > Carassius > Carassius auratus. The sequence continues at coordinate 165,703 of NW_020528776.1, forward strand.
ACAGACTCTCCAAAGGTGCATCTAATGATGTAATGGCGAGTCAGAATCAGCAACTTCATCCTTACACACTGACTCAGAAAACACTATTTATTAGTAAATAATTCAACTATTTCCATACTGTTTACCCCCTGTCACATTTAGTAATTACTTTTGCTGATGCTTTGCGGCAAGCTTAAGCAAATTGTGCGGATCTGAACGCAGAACTCTTCAGCTGTGATGACGATACGCACCATATATGCTGCTGCTGGCGGGACACTAAACACCGTCAAGCTGCTCTTGACAGTCGCGACAGTATGGTCTTGTGTTTTTTTTTCGCGAGTGGAGCAATTTTTCATCACTAATTGATGGATGTCTAAAATATAAAAATAATGAGAAGCCTTAAACTTAAAAAAAGCCCAGCCCGCGTCTGAAATATAAAGTAAAAATTTGCCCGAAGCACGGCCCAAGGGCGTAAAAAAGGTGGTGCCTGTCAGGTCCGGGCTGGAATGCAGGACCCTAGCATGTTAACATATGGCGCTTTTCCACTGTGTGGTATGACTCAGCTCGGCTCTTTGCTTTTTCACTGTGTGGTAGAGTCACTGACAAAGAATTAGTGCTCATTCTAGGCTTCTTTACTTACGCATTGTGCATTCCGATCACAGTATATCGGTGGAACATACCAACTATACAAACTGTGTGGGGGAAACCTAAACTTAACCATTCAATACAAATTCTACAAGCAGGGCACCGCTGAAAACAAGAGTCTAAGTTTGTTTACAGAATGATTTTGTCACTGCTGCAACTCCCATATACGCAAATAATTATTAGAAAAAATATAATTTCCCAGCAGCCAGTAGGCCCCTCCCAAGTGTAGGCCCCTGGGCTTCAGCCCTTTAAAGTCCATGCGTTATTGCTTCCCTGATTAGTGCTGTAGTAGTTTAGACTCAGTCAGAAGGGGGATCAATATGAGGACAAATACTTTCTTTTGGGGGGCTTTATTACTTGTGAATGGTGAGTAATGCTACTTTTTATTAATATAACATTTACTTTTCAATATGAATTGGAAACAGACAATTATCTTCGTATTTTCTAAATTTTTTAAACCAAACATGAATACTTTTTCTATAAATAGAAGTTATGATAAATCACACTGAGTATAATAATAGATGACAACAACTTTTTAAGGGGATGTTGAGGTTTAGTTTTATGTGAACGTATAAACTGCAGAGGGCGCTGACGGACTGTAATATTCTGAGCGTTACTATTTTACTTGAAAGATGGCTGCAACACGAAAGCATGCAGTGCTTTAAAACAGAACTGAAAAACAGAAGTATATCACCGTCTCAGTCAGTCCGTCAGTCTATCTATTGGACTTTAGACTTTGTTTTACAGTCGCTCTCATTCAGGGTGCGGCGAGGTCTAATAAAATTATTGCCTTTTTTGCCCTACCATCAAGCTCATAAGTATGGCCATTGTTGTAACCTGTCTTTGTAACATTAGGCCAACCTATTGGTGGGTTTCACTTGTTTTTGCAAGTTTTAGTCTGCTTCTTCAGAATAGTTACACCACCTTAAACCCCTAATATTTATTCAAAAAGCTAAATAAATAGGAAGTATTTTACATTAAACATACATTTCAATCAGGACAACTTCCGTCAAGCATATCTATGACAATTATAATTGCATGCAGTTAGTGTTGGCGGTATGGTTATGTTCTGGGCAACACTCCACACGCCTGTCCATGAAGCCATGCTTGGACAGAGTGGGGAGAGCAGCAAGACAAACCCCCCTGTACAGAACAGAACCATTATAAGCAAATATAATTACAATTCACATTTACATGAGTTGTAAACAAAATGTGAGAGACTGCTTCCAATGAGGAGACTGAAAAGAAAAAAAATTAAGTTAGATCGGATTACTGGTTCAGTTGGTGGAGTTGGGGTCAGAGGAGAGAGTTAATTGGAAACAGCAATGTGATGGCAGAGACACTGAAGAATGGGAATTTAAATAGACCGCAGGTGATAGGTGTCAAGACTCGATTGGTACACGTCAGGAACAGCTGACTGTCAGCTGATGCAAGCGTGACTAACGTGGCCTGACTGAACTAACGCGATGCTCAATTTACCTTAAACAGCAGATAAAATGTATGATCGTGCCGTTTGTTATAGTGTGTCCATGTGACACATCCATCCTGGTCAGCTAAGTTCTGTTCATTCATTCAGTATCCATTAGCATAGGCTACATGCAAATGCTACTTTTTTATACCTCAGAATAAAAATCTGAATAAATAACTGAAAAAAAAATCTTTAAGTTTAAGACTTCTTGTATATCTATGTGCTTACAACAGACACAAACATTTTATAGAAATTACAAGTAAGATTAGGCTTAATTTTCAAGAGACACAATGCAACAAAGTTCTGTCAAACGATTTATTGTGATTAATCACATACACAGTAAAAGTATAATCTGTTTCTGTTTGTTCTTCAGGTGTGTTTGCTGTTGATGCAGAAGTGAAGTCAGTATCAGTGATGGTGGGAGATTCAGTCACTCTACATACTGATGATACTGAAGTACCAAGGGATAGTAAGATAATATGGAAGTTTGGTGATGAAATCATTGCTAAAATGAATGAAGCAGATGCAACTCCCTCTATGTTAGATGGCCCCGGTGCAATATTTAAAGACAGACTGAAGCTGGACAAACAGACTGGATCTCTTACCATCACAAACATCAGACCTGAACACATTGGACATTATAGTGTAGACATCAGGAGCACAGATGCAAAATTGAAGACATTTCAAGTTACTGTTCATGGTGAGTAACTCATTTCAGTCACCTGAGGACAGTTTAGATGCTGTGGAATGATTTCAAATTTTAACATTATGGGTTAAGGTATTATTATTATGTTTGCCATCCTCCGCCTTGGCCCTCCGGATCCTCGGTGTCACCCTGGCTCACTGGCTCTCTGTCTCAGGCTCCTCCTCCGCCTGCTCCGTCGCCATTTATCGGCCCTCTGGAGTTATCTGCCCTTTCTCCACCATTGCTCCTTCTTCCTCGAGAGGTCATCATGCCTTTGGCCTGGGTCCTGCCCGGCATCTCCTGCTACGAGTTCATCCTGTTTCCTTCCTTTCTCCTCTCTCCGTCATCTCCTCCCTGGCTTTTCCCTCTGTGGTCTCTGTCTGCTGGCCCCTTCCCGGGGGTCCTTCTTCCACTGGAACCTCCTCCTTGGTTTCAACCCAGTCCCCCATCCTGTTGTTCCACGGTATAAGGCCGCACCATGAAGGTGGGAGTAATGTCATGCCCCTGGACTCATTCTCCCTATGGATTACCCTTATGTGGATTATTAAGGACTTTGTATCATCATCTTTCTTGTTACGTGTTTCTCTCTAGGACCACACCATGACAACTATATTACAGCCAATGGCGATAATAACATTTTAACCAGTGCAATCATTTCATAAAGTCACATGATTTTATTTTATTTTTTTCATTTGGTCAAATTTTAACATTTTATGCCACTATCCATATCAAAATCCAGTAGCCAAATGACCACTCGAAACAAATGCTCATTTTGTTTGTGCATTTCACCACTACCATACATCAATACTAAGAGTCTGATAATAGACTGTAAGGGTTATTTTTTTCCCATATAGCTGTCTGTTCTTTTCTTAATAATAATAATATGTTTATTTTGTATAGCGCCTTTAAAAGTAGCTTTCTCAAAGCACTTTACATACAAGCATAACAGCAAATGAATAAACACAATGTAAGTACAAGAAAATAAATGCATAAAATCAAGTTCATGTAAAAGCAATCCTAAAATAAAATGTTTTAGGAAGAGATTTAAAAGTCACTAATGAATTTGCTTCCCTGATGTCGGCCGGGAGAGAATTCCAGAGCTTAGGAGCATAGACAGAGAATGCTCGGTCACCCCACGTATGAAGCCGTGTCTTCGGAACAACCAATAGACCACTCTGAGAGGAGCGCAAATTGCGACGTGGTGTGTAGGGGATTAATAAGTCAGTCAAATACTCAGGTGCCAGATTGTGTAGAGATTTATAGGCCAACATAAGGATTTTAAAATCAATACGGTACCTAACAGGTAGCCAGTGCAGGGACTCCAAGACCGGAGTTATATGGTCCCTCGTCTTGACCCCAGATAGTACTCTAGCAGCTGAATTTTGAAGATATTGCAATTTATCCAGTGATGATTTAGATACCCCAGCTAGAAGACCATTGCAGTAGTCAATGCGCGAAAAGACAAAAGAGTTAATCAACTTCTCAGCTACCGAAAAGGATAACATAGGACTTAGCCGGGCTATATTTCTGAGGTGATAAAATGATGTCTTAACTGTATTCTGGACAAAAGGCTCAAATGACAGTGTGGCGTCAAATATGACACCCAAATTCTTTAATTTGGACTTAAACTCCAGTGCAACGCCATCAACAGACAGAGTAGGAGACCCAACCTTTCGCAGTTGATGTGGAGATCCAAGGAGCATGACTTCTGTTTTTGAGCCGTTTAGAGACAGAAAATTATTGGACATCCAAATCTTTATCTCAGCAATACAGTCAGAAAGATGCCCAACGTTCACTTGCTGACCCGGTCTAGTATGAATATAAATCTGTGTATCATCAGCATAAAAGTGATAGTTAAGGTTGAGAGATTGTAGTAATTGACCAAGTGGAAAGATGTACATACTAAAGAGTAGAGGACCCAAGACTGAACCTTGTGGAACACCCGTTTGAACAGAACCAACCTTGGACCTATAACCACCCATAAAAACAAATTGACTGCGGTCAGTGAAATAGGACTTGAACCAGTCAAGAACAGTCTCTGACAAGCCAAATACATGTTCGAGGCGATTAAGTAGTAGGGAATGGTCAATAATGTCGAAGGCTGAACTGAGATCCAAGAGAATGAGAATGGACGTGGAGCCAGAGTCAGAGGCAATTAGTAAGTCATTAGCGACTTTCACCAACGCAGTCTCAGTGCTGTGTAATTTTCGAAAACCTGATTGATGTGGCTCAAATAGTTTATTTTCAATTAAGTGTTTGTTTAATTGAGCTGCAACCACACCCTCCAAGATTTTAGACAGAAATGATAGATTTGAGATTGGGCGATAATTTGACAGATTTTTCACATCAGAGTTTTGCTTTTTTAAAACGGGAGTAACCGCAGCAGTTTTAAGTGCTGCTGGCACCTCCCCAGTTGACAAAGAGTCATTTATTATAGCAAGAACTGAGGGACATAAAGGTCCAAAACAGGATTTAAACAGGCTACCAGGCATGTGATCAAGTATGCAAGTGGTAGCTTTCATACCACTTGCATGTTCTTTTCTTAACTCTCAAAAACAACTATTGACTTTTTAAATGATATGTTCTCCATATGTGTTTGTTTCTGTGACAGTTGGTGTGAAGGCAGTATCAGTGATGGAGAGAGAGCCTGTCAATCTAGATACTGGTGTTCTTGAAATACAGGGATATGATCTGATAATGTGGAAGACTGAAGGTAATATTGTGGCTGAAGTCAATAAAGGTAACAATCTGTTTGGACCTAAAGAATTAGAGGATTTGAGATTCAGTGGTAGACTTCATCTTCATCGTGAAACTGGAGATCTCACTATCAGTGACTCCAAAACTGCAGACTCAGGAGATTTTCATCTACACATGAGCAACAGTGAATACACCTTACAGAGGACCATCAGAGTTATTGTCAAAAGTGAGTAGATCAAAGATTATTTGCAGAAATTCTAATTATGAACAGGTTGTAATGGGAAAATAAATATATTGGTTAACTTTTAACTCTGCGAAAGCTATACCTTTATATATATATATATATATATATATATATATATATATATATATATATATGATGACTCTCTCTCTTTATCATTACAGCTCCACCTCAGTCAGGTGCTCCTTCAGGGATATATGGTGCTGGTGTTGGTCTGGTAGTTTGGGCTGTAACTGTGTTTTTTGCTGAAAGATTTGTAGTCAACGGAATCAAAGGTGTAAGTATTACATTCAGCTCATACAGTAAGAGCTAAACTATTTGTTTCTACATTGTAGCTGAGAAAGTTTCTGTTTTAAATTTAAGTATAATTACTGTTGAAAGGAAAACAGTTGATTGATTTCCCTATTTTAAGTGTAGTGAAGAAGAACGTAAGTGCAAGGGAACCTATAATTAATATTAAAACTATTATATATTTATTGCTATTTTCTTATTGTTTATTATTTTTACGGTGATTCTGTGTTTTTATAACAGGTTTCAGTGAAAATAAAGTGAATCACTCTCAGGAACAGCATAAAAAGTGAAGAAAAACAGCCATTCACAATCACTGTACCAAATAAATTTGGGCTTTGCATGACATGCTAATCGGTTTAATTTGTTTGTTTTATGGATATATTTTGACATAAATCTTGCATTTTTGTCTCGTGCTTGACCACAAGAACAAAAGGGGAAACTGAAAATGCATTAACCTGAAATGTTCAAATCACAAAACCATTAATTTTTTCAGTTAAATATAAAATAAATCAACACATGCCAAAATATTTCACTTGTTAAACAGAAGAGTTTGGCTGCTTGAAATTGGTGTTTTAGTGTTTTTTGGGATGCCATCAATGTGGAAGTTTATGTTCATCTGTTGGGTTATACAGATCTATGTACAAAAACACAATAAAGCCAATCAAACTTGATAAAACAGACTATTTCATGGTGCCAGAGTGAATAGTGTGCATTGAATGTAAATAACTTAAATTGCACAAGGCATAAAGAAAGATCAGGCGAGATGTTAACATGTCTTAAAATGGCTCATTTGCCCATTGAAAATGTTTTTTTCACTGACTCTATCTCATCTATTTCAACACCAAAATAAATAAATAAAATACATAAATAAATAAATAATAATCTGATAATACACATAAAAAATCAATGTAGTTAAAAGTCACAATATAAACACAGAAAATTAAAAGAGATAACAAGTAAAGAAGACAATGGTACCTTCTCTGGGAACTGATTTTCCAGTACTCTTGATTCTCCATTTTCAGTTTACTTCGAGTTCTTTGCATGATATAAAACAGTGAAACATCTCAAAAGTGGTATTTTTTATTTTGTTCAGTGTAGATAGCCAGTGTAGAACCGGATCTCTGTTTGTGTCATGGCATCACCTGCCTCACCAGCCTCCAACACTCATTCACAATGACCTGATCAGTAATCACGGACACCTGCATCCACTTACCACACCATTCAAAACACACTCACCTCATTCACTCGCCGGCTGGTTTCAAGGTTACAAGCTTCTCAGCGTGGCTCCCTTGCCTATATGTCAGCCTGTTGATCATGGAATCTTGTGCTATCTGTTGAAGGATAAGAAGTTTCAGTTCAGATAAGATGGTTTTCTCTGCTTCCTATGTTAGATGCTTCTCCTGAGTTGTCTGAATTTACCTGCTTGTTTGAATCTGCCTGTTTGCCTCCTTGACCAGTTGTGGCAGAAGACCAGCCCCTAACAGTAATACTCAACAAAGAATCTCATGGATCCTCTGCCCACATCCTCACCTGAGCCTTTGCCGATCTAGGTAACACCCTACATGAGTCACACCTCCCACCAACCCTCACCACCACACCAGCCTGTCCCATGGCTTGACTAGCAAGCTTCTCTGGTGAGGCAGCCTCCTACACTGGGATTTTGTTGCAAAGTTCCCTCTATTTCAAATTACAACCCCACCTGTTTGTGACTGAACAGGCAAAGGTAGCTTTCATCATCACTGAATTCGGAAAGCCCTTGAATTTACTCGCTGGATAGCTTTGTTAAACACTTCCAGGAGATATTCAGCCAGTCGATCACAGTGCATGATGAGCTTTTCAAACTGCAGCAAGCGGATTTATCAATCCACATGTACACGCTTCGCTTCTGCACCCTTGTTGACAGCAGTGGGTGGAATGAGGCTGCTCTGCTCTCTGCCGAGGCCGAGGCCTGAACCCCATCTTATGTCAACAGATGTCCATCTCCGAGGATACTGTGAGTCTCGAAAGCTTCCTCCAAAAGGCTGCTGGCATCTCTCAACACCTAAACGCTTGCCATATGGAAACCACACCTGCTGCAGCTGCCTCACCCAGCCTCTCACCTCCATGATCATGGATAATTAACATCTATCCTCCATGGAATAGACCTGTTAAATCAGCCATGGCCTCTGTCTCTACTGTGGATACAATGAGCACCAGCTCCATGCCTGCCCCTTTCGTCCACCATACCCAGCGTTGAGTACTATCCAAATCACTCCTCATGTATCTTGCATGTCTCATATCGATGCACTTCTAATGTATCAAAACCAATAGTTTCCAGTCAAAATCCTCATGGACTCAGAAACCTCCTGCAGCCTTGCTGGATTCAAAATTCCCCGCTGCAAAAAACCACCTACTGTCCAGGGAAAGCCGCAGGTCAAGAGGCTGGTGCAGCCTCTTGAAGGTTGGAGGTTATTCTAAGTTTTGGATGTTTCCACACCGAACAGATCTCGGTACTGGAGGAGGCTGTCATGGACATCATCCTAGGACGCCCCTGGCTCTACAAACATCAACCCACCATCGCCTGGAAGTCCATGTAAATTCTCAAGTGGAGTGTGGAGTGTGAGCAGGATGTCAGATCTGCCTGTCCCGATCTCCATCCTCTCCATCTGCTTCACCTCCTTGGTGAACCCAGACTCAACCCCATGTCACACCTATTCCTCCCGAGTATCATTCGTTCCAGTACATGTTCAGAAAGGTCACAGCCACTCACTTTCCACCTCACCAGCCATGGGACTGCGCCATTGACCTGCTGCCTGGGACCAAACTACCTATGGGCGTGACGCAGGGGTGACGAATGTAAGACCACTTTTGTGAGTACCAGGTGATGCCCTATGGGCTTTCCCAGTCACCTTCCATCTTCCAAAACTTTATGAATGAGATCTCTAGAGACATACTCAACCAGTTCATCCTCATCTACAGTACATAGATGATATACTCATATACTCACCAAATCCAGAAGAAACCCTTTACTTTATTGGAGTACCCCATGTCACCCGGGAACTCCAATGCCTCCGCCAACACCACTAGTATTTAAAAGCTGAGAAATGTAAATTACACAAATCCACCGTCCACTTCCTGGAGTTGCTGGCCATCAAGCTTTCCCTGAAAGAGTGGTAACATTGGTTGGAGGGTGCCCAACATCAATTTGAGGTGATCCCAGATCACAAAAACTTGCAGTACCACTGAGAAGCAAAGTATCTTAACCCTAGGCAGGCCTGCTGGGCTCTGTTCTGTACCCACTTCCACTTTCTGGTCACTTACTGCCTGGGAGAAAGAACATCAAAGCAGATGCGCTCTGAACCAACCCCGGAAGAACCAGAGCCCATCCTACCACTTTCAGTCATGTCTCCCATCCAGTGAGTACTTGGTGACCAAATGTCAAGTCAAGTCAAGTCACCTTTATTTATATATCGCTTTAAACAAAATACATTGCATCAAAGCAACTGAACAACATTCATTAGCAAAACAGTGTGTCAATAATGCAATATGACAGTTAAAGGCAGTTCATCATTGAATTCGGTGATGTCATCTCTGTTCAGTTTAAATAGTGTCTGTGCATTTATTTGCAATCAAGTCAATGATATCGCTGTAGATGAAATGACCCCAACTAAGCAAGCCAGAGGCGACAGCGGCAAGAAAATGCATGCCAATACTCTCACTGAACCTGCTCCACCGGAACGTCCAGAAGGGAAAAGCTACATCCCATCCACCCTGCATCTGACCCTTCTATATGTCCACACCTTTCTGGGATATGGGCACCCAGGCAGCCACCGAACGCTCTCGTTCCTTCTGAATTGCTACCGGTGACCCAACATGGCCCAAGATGTCGCCCGCTAAATCAAGGGATTTCTGGTCTGTGCCATCTCCAACCATGCCATGTCAGCTGCTTGAGGGTAAACTTATTAAACCTTTACCCATCCCTCGCTGGCCCTGGTCCCACCTGGGGGTGGACTTTGCCAATGATCTCCCTCCCTCGAACAGATTCATGACCATCCTAATAGTCATAGATCAGTTCTCCAAATCCTGCAAATTCAACCCACTATGAGGATAACCTACCACACTGGAGACAGCTGATGCCTTCTTACAACATGTATTCAGGAACTTCGTTCTTCCAGAAGACATGGTTTCTGAGAGGGGCCCCCAGTTCATCTCCAGGGTCTGGCGAATTGGACTGTATCTCCTGCCCTATTTATCTGGCACTTTTCTTTTGGTATTTTTTTAAAGAACCATCACGAATTCCAGTCACTTAACCTTTTTGAACTAGAACATTTAGGAACTAGAACTAGAACATTTAGATCATTATCACCCATTTACCTAAATGTATTACTTCAGACTTAAGTGCCTTCTAAAAGCTTGCATTCTGCAAGTGAAGGTCGCCTGATTATGCCATCCCAAAGAAGCACAAAGTCACTTTTACTGACTTTTAAGTGAAATGTTCCCTCCTAGTGGAATGACCTGCCCAACTCAATCCATGCAGAAATCCTGCCTAACTCAATCCGAACAGAAATGTTCTCATCTGGTGGAATGACCTGCCCAACTCTGAGCAGCTGAGTCCTTAGCCATCTTGTGACGTGTACTGTGTTTAAGCTCTTTTTTGTTTTTGATTGCTTCTATTGTCCTCATTTGTAAGTTGCTTTGGATTAAAGTGTCTGCTAAATTAGTAAATGTAATGCAATGTATTATTATTATTATTATTATTATTATTATTATTATTATTATTATTATTATTATTTTGCTCAGGGTTAATTTCTGGAGTGTACATAATTACACCATGACGTCAGGACCAGTCACTGTGTTTTGCAGTGTTTTTGCTCTGTATGGTTAAGAAGGGACACAGCTACGGCCACTGGGCAAGCACATGTCTATATTGTGTCATTTTTGTCTCTCCACACCACAATAATTATTGTATTTACACTATTGTAAGGGGTAGGTTTTGGGTTGTAGACTGCCAGGATAGTGGGTCTCTTTGTTTTCTCCGGACTCCATTTCCCATAACCCATTCCTAGGAACTCATTATCACACCACACCTGGTTCGCATCAGTGACACTATAAAGGTTGCACTCTTCCACACACGCATTGCTGCATGGTGTTTAGCCTGTACATTGTTTCTAGTCTCCATGTTGACCTTTCCTGTTTTGACCACTCTTATGACTAAAGCTGCATTTAGATCCCCAACTCTTTTGTCACGGCTCCCTCATCACATAGACGTTATTAAAACACAACCAAATAGGTATTTGAATAGTCGCTTACAATGACCAAACTTAAATAAAGTGAACAGTAATTACGTACCAATCAGATGCCATAAACTCAATAAAAGTTTTTTGCTAATCAGTTTACAGAATCTTTTGAAATGGGTGGAAGTGGAATTGATCGAAGATAAAATATAATAATATCTTGAAATTTGAAAGTTGTGTTTTTTATGTGATGAGAGAGATGTACTGTAATGTGTGATTGTGAGACTTAATTTTTTTTTAGGGATGCATGATATCTCCCGATATTTAATGCACATCTTGTCAGTAATGTCAGTTCAATAAACAGTGGTAAATCTCTACATGTGCATGTTTTCACATGGAGCAGCGTTTACAACACCAAGCTATTGTTCACTGACAAGCTGCACCAAACCACGATCATATTTTTCGCATGTTTCGATGATGATGAACATGGGAGCTGGAGGGTAAATAAAAAAAGAAATCCAAGAATAAGTACAACAGACAGTAGGTAACAGGGGTGTTACATAAATATAAGATTAAGTACTCTTTACATCTGTAATACTCACCATAAACAGTGACAATTAATTTAAAAAACATATTTCCAACATCGTCATTTAGTTCATAGTCTCAGCCTCAGACATCACGCCCATGGACCATTGGCTAAATATCTGATGCATAGGAGCTAGAAAAGTGGTAACACTTCAGGAGTGTTGAAGTCGTCATCGGATTGGCTGAATTCTACAGGATATCTGTGAGACGTGTGTGTCACATTCTTTAATGTTCCGCCTGGAAATATAGATACCTTGGCGCCAAACCCCCTCACGAAAGAAGAAAGCTGTCATGTTTACAACTGTGACGACGAGTGCTTATCAGGATCAACTAAATGCTGGATTTTCAAAAGTACCTGAATTTGATTTAAAGTTTGAAACTCTTAAGCGTAATTTTCAGCAACATCCTTAAGTTTAAGGGAACCTTAAGGGCGAACTTTAAAAAAAAATTACCTAACCCTAACCTGACCTTAAGTCTGAAGGTCTGGCTATGCAAGACTACTTAGTTCTCCAGTGTGTTCATTAGTGATGACTGTCTCAGCACCTAAAGATTAAATGTATTTACAAATTAAATGTAAATGAGACAGGGAGATAAAAACTTCACCCACTCACAGAGAGAGAGAGAAACAAAAAAAAACTCAAGTGTGTGTGATTGTGCATGAACGAGTTCAGGTCCAGTTTCACATCTTGCTTTATATCTCTAGCCACCATAAAATAGTTAGTGTGTTTATATTACTGCCACAGAAACAAACTTTGTTTCCAATATATATATTTAATAGCGATTTTAAAAAGTGGAGGTCCTTGACACACTGCTAGCTGTAGGCTAAATATCTACATGGACAAACTAAGCACATGAATTTAGCTTGTTTAAAATCAAATCTGACTGTCAATGCATTTACTTTGTTTCAATGTGGGCTATCTATTGTGTGTATAATCGCAATCTGTTTTAAATAAAAAATACTTTTTGCCATTACTCATTCATCAGCTGCTCACATGCAACAGTAAACAGGAGCAAGACCTTTGTCCACTCAAAATAAATATCATCCTTGATAAACATCCTAGGCATACATGAATTTGGATTAATATGCCACTAAACTGAAATGAATTAAACTCAGACCACGACAGGTTTCAATTTGACTCAGAGAAGGAGATATCTATTTATTTATTTATTTTTTCACTTTGAATACCAGGGGCCTGTACCATGATGGTAGCTGAACAAATTCAGAGTTATAGGATTAGTTTTGAGTTGACAAAACCAAACCTCTCCAATCCGGCTTTGTTGGTACCATGATGCTGTTCAACAACTTTCTTTGTCAACTCAGGCTTTGATCCTGAGTTTGTGGAGCGCGTGCACATGAATGTGTGACATCACTGGTGAACAGCCAATCACGAGCCTTGAAACAAAAAGCAAGTTTGATTTACTTCTCGCGAGAGACCCAGCGAGAATCAAAACTAAAGGTTATAGGTTTTGCTAAAGGTTAAGAGATTGAAGAATATGACAAATTTAAATGTCATATGAAAAATGAAGGAGGACTAATAAAATAAATGATCTTGCTCCATCAGTGTAGTCACAAGTGGAACTTGTTAACTTCGTTTATACATTTGAAAATACATAGTGATAGAGACTTGAACATGTAAGTTCAGATTTGTAATTTTTAAAATTAAAAAGTGCAATCTTTTGATACTACAGCTTATTTATATTACATGATCTGTATACATTAATATTTATGTAAAATAATTTATAATAACTGTTAAACTAAAATTGCTTGTGTGTAAGAGATAAATAATAATTTGAATCACAATAATTATATAAATCATAAAATGATGTTATTATCATTAAAGCCAGACTTCTATTTTTTTTTTTTTTTTTAAGCATAAGTGACCTTTAATTTGGAGCAAGTTAAACTGGAATTACTTTGTGTCAGACATGTGTCACTTCTCTCACATCTGATTGGTTCACCTTCAGTTTGAGATCTCTAATCCAGAACATAACCTGCCCTGGAGCAGGTTAGCCGTGCAGCGTAAGATACCATGGCAACGAACACCGATTAAAGCTGAGCTACTTTCATAGTACCTAAAACCCAGGGTTGATGGAAACTAAGATGAAACATAGCTGGCTAGCCACCTAATCCAGCTTCATGGTACAGGCCCCAGTAGGCCAAACAAACCAGACTTATTATGTTTATAATTTTAGGATAAAGTTGTGTACCCAATGACTACTGACGCACACACACACACACACACACACACACACTATTCAGTGAGTGAACTTTATTATATCAGTCTGAGATCCATACCACATTCTGCAGAACTGTTTGACAGTTTCTGTCTCAGCAGAAGCAAAGTGACAATTAATGATCTTTCATTTTAAAATGTTAATCATGGACTTTGTGTTTGTTTACTTATTTATTTATTTGTTTATTAATTAATTGATTCATTCAAACAGAAAATTCCATAAACAACAAACTGTGTCACAGACATCCAACAGAGAGGGGGGAGTAATGGGATCCATGGCAGAGAAGGCAGAGAAGGCAGTCTACCGCACCTGACCTTTACGGCTGGTGCCCTGTATTACTGATTTCTGTTTGAATATATTTTAAACTGTAATTTATTCCTGTGATTTCAAAGCTGAGTTTTTAGCATCATTACTCTAGGGGCAAGTTCAAGCACCATTTTGAGCTTGAACTTGACCCAGTCAGTGTAACATGATCCATCAGAAATCATTCTTATATGATTTGCTGCTCAAAAACATTTCTGATTGTTATTACATTTAAAACAGATTAGAATTTTTTTTCCAGGTTTCTTTGTTTAAAAAGAACAGCAAAAACAACAACAAACATGTTTCTTGAACAGCAAATGAGCATATTATAATGATTTCTGAAGGATCATGTCACACCGAAGACTGGAGTAATGATGCTGGAAATTCAGCTTTTTTGAACACAGAAATAAGATATTGGGGAAAATGAAGAAAAGGGAAAGGGCACTGAAGGTGCAGTCCAAGAGAGAACCTTTACTAATTTCCACAGCCCCAGACAACACAGAAAAAAAAATTCAGACCTCTCCAGTTAAAATGTTTCTATTGATTAACTGAATTTGTGTTTGTGTTCAGACCTCTCCAGTTAAAATGTTTCTATTGACTAACTGAATTTGTGTTTGTGTTCAGACCTCTCCAGTTAAAATGTTTCTATTGACTAACTGAATTTGTGTGAATTAGTGATCACATCTACATGTTTCAATTGGCCAAAGTGAATTAATGTTGGTAGTAATAACAGCAATAACATTACAAATGTAATGAGATAAAACAATTTGGACTGACTGAGAGAGATAAGTCCACTAGCTAGCAACCTGTTTAAGAGTCTTATTGCAGAGGGGAAGAAGGAGTTCCTTAAAAGGGGGGTGAAATGCTATTTCATGCATACTGAGTTTTTTACACTGTTAAAGAGTTGGATTCATGCTAAACATGGACAAAGTTTCAAATTAAGTTGTACGTTTGAAGGAGTATTTCTGTTCCAAAAATACTCCTTCTGGTTTGTCTCTCGGAAAGTTTTTTTAGAGTATGGCTCTGTGTGACGTTAGATGGAGCGGAATTTCCTTATATGGGTCCTGAGGGCACTTCTGCCGGAAGAGCGCACGCTCCCATATAGCAGAGCAGAGAGAGGCTGTGCACAGACAATCACTGATCAGAGCGAGAGCGTCGCAAAATGTCACAAAAGGAGTGTGTTTTTGGTTGCCAGGGCAAGACAACCCTGCACGATAGTGTGTTGGAACCGCAGGCGGTGAGTAAAACTGCTTCAAATATCTCTGTGTTGTTAACTTAGCTATCGGCGCATAAGCACATCAAGTAAACAACATGCGATGTTGTCATCAAACTGCACTTTCCACATGTACAGCTTAAAAAAAAAAAAAGACGACAAAGTGGAACTTAGTCATTTTCCAAAACCGCTAAGCAAATATATACAGTTTCAGTACATACCACATAGAGACGTCGTTGGATCTGATTCTGGATCATAAATATATGCTGAATCTGACTGTTAGCCATGGTTTGTTTTGGTTGGTTTTGTCCTCACGGTAATGTCACAGCTTCCAAACGCTCTCAACACAAAAGCATACTGGCCCCCCTTTAATCTTGAATTCCTGCAATTTACACTCCTAGAC
The DNA here is from genome assembly GCF_003368295.1 of Carassius auratus. Classification (NCBI taxonomy): domain Eukaryota; kingdom Metazoa; phylum Chordata; class Actinopteri; order Cypriniformes; family Cyprinidae; genus Carassius; species Carassius auratus. The sequence goes on from NW_020528776.1 coordinate 181,661, forward strand.
CTCCATCCTGAGGGTAGAAGTCTGAACAGTCTGTGTTGGGGTGGGTGGGATCTTTAATTATGGACGCAGCTCTGCTGTTGACTCTGTGATGGTAAATGACCTGCATAGAGGGCAGTGGAGTCCTCATGATTTTCTCAGCAGTCTTCACCACTCTCTGCAGATGTTTGTGGTCCCTCACTGTAGTGCTGCCATACCACACGGTGATGCAGGTGGTCAAGATGAGCTCAACTACGCAGTTATAGAAGCTGTAGAGTCTCCTCAGGAAATACAGCTACTGTTGTGCCTTCTTAACCAGCTGGGTGGTTTTGAGTGTCCAGGTGAGGTCTTCCCTGATGTTGACCCACAGGTATTTAAAGCTGCTCACCCTCTCCACTTCAAGCTTTCGAATAAACGGTGGCTGAGTTTTACTCTTTTACCTCAGCACCACTATGATCTCCTTTGTCTTGTCCTTGTTGAGGGTAAGATTGTTGTCCTCACATCATGTCACAAGACTGGCAACCTGCCCCCTGTAGGCCATTTCATCCCCATCAGTGATCCATCCTATCACTGTGGTATCATCAGCAAACTTCAGTATGATGTTGTCCAGTTCCTTTCACACAGCAGTGTTGTGTTACTTGTTAAGCTGCACATTATAGAGCCTGGCCCGTGTACTACATCCGAATTACCGACCCAAGCCTTTCCCATAACTCCCCCTCCACCCCTTCCCAAAACAGCTCATATTACTGTTCAGCTACTAATATAGTTACATTTTGTATGTAATGGCAAAGTGATTACATTTTGTTAACATTTTTAAGTTAATTTTGAAAAAAAAAGAATTTTGTTTTGTTTTTTAAAGTAACGACCAAGCAGCGGAAGACAGTGAGCTGATCATCAGCCTATGTTTAATAAATGTAGCCTTCTCAAATCATCACAACTTTCCTAAAATAAAATATTGGATATAACATTTCAAGTATATAACCATGTTTAATCATTAAACCTAGATAAATGTGTGCTATAGCCAATAGTTTAATACGTACAGTGCAAGCTAAAGGGTTCTTAAAGGGACATGGAGGCGCCAGTGCGATCACTTGCATTTTTTATTCAGTGGATACACCATTATTTTGGATCATAAAGGTAAGAGTAATGCATCATTCACAACTGTAAAGAGTCTACCTGTATTTGTGTGCATTCACAATATCAACAAAAGGCTGTGCTTTTATAAAATAAAGAAAACAAACATGATGCGCTTTCTGTCGTCGCAACAGGAGCACTTAACAAAAATAAACTAAAACTTAGCGAACACATGCTTCACAGATATGTTAAATATATCTATGGAAAGCTTTAAGTTACTACTTTATGAAGCAAAACAAATAAAAAACAAAAGCTCTTTTATTATAATCATAATCGGTAAAGATGCACTTCTCTCTAAAGGCATGTTTTATGAGGATATGGAGTCAAGATCTGCAGCTTCATGCTAGCGAGTAAATATTTCCTTACTGTTTCCCCTGACGAATTTATAGTAATTACTTTTGCTGATGCTTGGCAGCAAGCATATTCCATGCATTTGAGCGCAGAACTCTTCAGCTGCTCTGGCAGCATGGACCATATTGCTTCCGCAGGACACTAAACACTCTCAAGCTGCTATTGACAGCTGCGACAGCACAGTCTCACTTTGTTCCACCAAATTTGGAAAATTTTATCATCACTAATTGATGGATGTCTAAAATATAAAAATAATGACAAGCCTTAAATGGGCCCGGCCCATGTCTGAACTATGAAGTGAAAATTGGCTTGAAGCTCGGCCCAAGGGGTGTAAAAAAGTCGGTGCCTATCAGGCTCGGGCTGGAATGCAGGACCCTAGCATGTTAACATATGGCGCTTTTCCACTGCGTGGTACGACTCAGCTCGGCTCTGCGCTTTTTCACTGTGTGGTAGAGTCACTGACACAGAATTAGTGCTCATTCTAGGCTTCTTTACTTACGCATTGTGCATTCCGATCACAGTATATCGGTGGAACATACCAACTATACAAACTGTGTGGGGGAAACCTAAACTGATCCATTCACTACAAATTCTACAAGCAGGGCGCCGCTGAAAACAAGAGTGTAAGTTTGTTTACAGAATGATGTTGTCACTGCTGCAACTCCCATATATACAAATAATTATTAGAAAAATATAATTTCCCAGCAGCCAGTAGGCCCCTCCCAAGTGTAGGCCCCTGGGCTTCAGCCCTTTAAAGTCCATGCGTTAATGCGGCCCTGATCAGTGCTGGAGTAGTTTAGACTCAGTCAGAAGGGGGATCAATATGAGGACAAATACTTTCTTTGTGGGGGTTTTATTAATTGTGAATGGTGAGTAATACTACTCTTTATTAATATAACATTTTATTTTTCAATATAAATCGGAAACAGATAGTTATCTTTGTATTTTTTTTTATCTATTTTTTTAACCAAACATTAATAATTTTTCTGTAAATATAAGTTATGATAAACCAAACTGCATATAATAACAGACGATGACAACTTTGTAAGGGGATGTCGAGGTTTAGTTGTATGTGAACGTATAAACTGTAGAGGGCGCTGACGGACTGTAATATTCTGAGCGTTACTATTTTACTTGAAAGATGGCTGCAACACGAAAGCATGCAGTGCTTTAAAACAGAACTGAAAAACAGAAATATGACACCGTCTCAGTCAGTCCGTCAGTCTATCTATTGGACTTTAGACTTTGTTTTACAGTCGCTCTCATTCAGGGTGCGGCAAGGTCTAATAAAACTCTTGCCTTTTTTGCCATACCATCAAGCTCATAATTATGGCCATTGTTGCAGCCTGTCTTTGTAACATAAGGCCAACCTATTGGGTGGGTTTCACTTGTTTTTGCTAATTTTAGCCTGCTTGTTCAGAATAGTTAAGCCACCTCAAACCCCCATAATCAACCCCCATAAATCGTTAAATAAATAAGAAGTATTTTCCATTAAACAGCAGATAATATGTATGAATTGAGCCATTTGTTAAAGTGTGTCCATGTGACACATCCTTCCTGGTCAGCTAAGTTCTGTTCAGTCATTCAATATCCATTAGCATAGGCTAAACCCAGATTCTTTTTCCATTCCTCAGAATAAAAATCTGAATACATAATTGAAAAAATATCTTAATTTTTTTTATAATAAGCTTTCAAGCTGTGTAAATGAATATTTTGTTACTGTATATCTATATGTACGGAGCCCCGCACATGAAATGCAAGAGAAAATAAATAAAGTGTGAGCACGATTTACTAATTTGTTTCCTCAATGTACTAAAACGTGTACATGATTACTATTGAGTTCCCTTGATTTAAATTTACTATTGCGTTCCCTCGATTTGCTAAATCGTGCACACAATTTAGCAAATCGAGGGAACGCAATAGTAAATCGAGGGAACGAATTAGTAAATCGTGTGCACAATTTATAAATCGAGTGAACGAAATAGTAAATCGAGGGAACGCAATAGTAATTGTGTGCACATTTTAGTACATTGAGGGAACGAATTAGTAAATCGTGCACACAATTTAGCCTAATATTTTTTCCTGCATGGCTTTGTATATATGTATACAACAGCCACATACATTTTATGATTTGCATGCCTTGTAGAAATTACAAGTCATATTAGGCTTAGACACAATGCAACAAATTTAGGTCAAAAGATTAATCACATACACAATAAAAGTATAATCTGTTTCTGTTTGTTCTTCAGGTGTGTTTGGTGTTGATGCAGAAGTGAAGTCAGTATCAGTGATGGTGGGAGATTCAGTCACTCTACATACTGATGATACTGAAATACCAAGGGATAGTAAGATAATATGGAAGTTTGGTAATGAAATCATTGCTAAAATGAATGAAGCAGGTGCAAATCCCTCTACATGTGATGGCCCCGGTGCAATATTCAAAGACAGACTGAAGCTGGACAAACAGACTGGATCTCTGACCATCACAAACATCAGAACTGAACACATTGGACGTTATAGTGTAGACATCAGGAGCATAACTGCAAAACTGAAGACATTTCAAGTTACTGTTCATGGTGAGTAACTCATTTCAGTCACCTGAGGACAGTTTAGATGCTGCGGAATTATTACAATTTTAAACATTATGGGTTATGCTAGTATTATTAGGTTTGCTATTTTTATATAAACTATATAATAAAATATAAATTAAAAAAAAAAAATGTTGATGACCAAATGTTTCCAAATGATATATCCAAAATAATTATTTATTTCATTCTTATTGTATTATTTCATCTTTATCTTTAACCACATGAGGATATACTTTTAGGGAGATTTGTTCATTCTATAAAAAAGCCTCTTTTTGTGGAAAATTAACAATCATATGTGAGGCTATGTTGAAATCTGTTTGAAAGGTAGATTGGTGTATTAAATTTAAATGTGACACTAGAAATACAATAGAAAATAACTTAATACACATCTATTTCTACATATTTTACACATCGTTCCAAATCATCATCAGTTGTTTAGAAAATTGAGTGTATATCTGAAGAGCTGAATCTGAAATGCATATGGTGTTTCAATATATTCTCACAACAGAAAAATAACTTCAAAGTGTGACTGTGTGGAAATTACAGCATTGTAAGCTCAATCTTCTGTTTGCTCTCCACATGTGTTTGTTGTTGAGACAGATGTTGTGGAGTCAGTGTATGTGATGGAGGGAGATTCTCTCACTCTACACAATGGTGTTAAAGTACAGGGATCTGATCAGATTGTGTGGAAGTTTGAAGATCAAGTCATCCCTATTGCTTACTTAAATAGCCCTGATGAGACACAATGGAGAAACATTCATCTGAAGGATCAGACCCAAGACCTCGTCTTCAGCAACATCCGAAGCGAACAAACTGGAGTTTATACAGTGGAGATCAACACCATCAGCATGGTCTTGCACAGAAAATACTATATTGCTGTTGTTGGTGAGTAGAACATGTTTCTGTCTTTCCTTGATTATGTCATTATGTTCAGACGTGTCATTCATTATCCTCTTTAACGTTCCCGTTATAAGTTTTATTCTGTCCAGTCTTTGCTTGTCCTGTATTGAGTTAACGTCTATGTGTACGTGTGTTTATGCCTTCTCTCTGTGGATTATTAACTATCTTTTTTCTTCATCTTCATTCTCATTCGTTCCCTCGTGTACCAAAAGTGACAGAATACCGGACCCGAAAAGTTAAAGTTGCGGCGCCCCTCCTCTCCGTTTTGTGTCTGTTTTTCCCAGTTTTTTTTTTTCACTCATGGATTATTTAAAGCATTTACTTCCCCTTATTTAACATGGACATCACCCTGATTTCCTCCTACTACTGCTGGAACAGGGAGGGATGCCCCTTGAGTTCCACACGGCGATCTTCACAGAGATCACCAACCACTCCAGCAAGTTAGACAGCAGCCTCTGCACGTTCTTCCTGATAAGCCTCAATGAAGAGTGCATGGCGCTGCTGTCTGGAGGTAGACCTCGGGACTCATTTGCCACTTTTGTGGAATGGGTACTGGTGAGCAACAAATCACCATTCACCATCAGCCTCACCGAGGAGCAGCTCACCATTACCACTCCACACCCAGAACCCAGCCCACCATCTGCCTGCTGCACGGAGCCCAAGCCTGAGCCCGACATGCCCCCTCTTCCCCTAGTCTTTAATCAAACTCTCTGTCCGCCTGGAACTGTATGGCAGTCTGGATTTCCCACCCACCCTCCCTCTCGTGTTGACACCGCTGTCACCTGTCAGCACCTCTGTTCACCCTCAGCCCACCATCTGTGTACAGGATCCCTTGTCTCTGCCTCCAGACTCCGCCTTGGGCATTCGACCAAGCGGCTCCACCATGGCTTCTAGCTCCATCCTCTCCACAGTGGCTTTTCAGCACACCAGCTCCACCTGCCTCACTCATCCCTCTGCATCCATCTTGGTCTGTTATCAACCATCAGCCTCCTCAGGACTCCACTCCTCTGGCTCCACCTTGTCCCTCCATCCCTAAGGCTCTGTAAGGCTCCTCCTTCCCTCCAGCTCCACCTCAGTCCTCTGTTGCTCCGGCTCCATTGTGGCCTTCTGGATCCCTGCCTCCGCCTCAGTCACTGGCCCCATCTGCTCCACCTGGCCCTCCAGATCCTCGTGTCACCCTGGCTCATCGGCTCTCCATCTTTGCTTTGGGATCTTCTTCCACCTGCTCCGCCACTGTCGGTCAGCCGCTGGAGTTGTCAGCCCTTCCTCCACCATTGCTCCTCCCTCCATCAGCTCCACCTTGGACTGCTATCATGGCTGAGGCCTGGGTCTCACCTGCCTCCTCCTCCTGCTCTGCTTCCCTCCATCATCAGCACTATGGACTCTTTTGGTCATCCTCCTACCTTTGCCCAAACCTCCACTGTTTTCCTGCCAGCCCTTTAGCAACCACACTGTCTCCTTCATTCTCCATAGTGAGGGGTTGTGCTTTCTATTAGTGGGGCGAGCTATCACACCCTAGAACTGTTTTCATTACCCATGTGCTCAGTATGACCTAGTTTCTGTCTTCCCTTGATTATGTCACTTTGTTCAAGTGTGTCATTCATTATCCTAATTAACGTCCCCCACATAAATTGTTTTCTTTTCAGTCTTTGGTTGTCCGGTATTGAGTGTATGTGCGTTCATGCCTTCTCTCTGTGGATTACCCTCTCTGTGGATTATTAAAGACTTTGTATGTCATCTTCATCTTCGTTCATGCTCGTTCTCTCGTGCACCAAACCATTACAATTCAAGTTTTTTTTTTTTTACTTCTATATATCATATGAAAGGATGAGATCTGATGTCTTATGATTTTTTTTATTATTATTTTTTTTTTAACATGTAATTTGGTACATGTTAAATTGCTACTTTCTGTAGCCAATGACCACTCTAAACAAATATGCTAATTTAGTTGCACTACTAATTTTGTAATTCAGTGCATTTCACCTCTACCACACATTAATTAGAGTCTGAAAAAAAGAGTGTCAGGGTTATTTTTTTTCCTAGAGAGCCATCTGTTCTTTTGTTATCTCTAAAGAAAAACTATTCATATGTGTTTGTTTCTGTGACAGTTGGTGGGAAGACAGTATCAGTGATGGAGAGAGATCCTGTCAATCTAGATACTGGTGTTCTTGAAATACAGGGATATGATCTGATACTGTGGAAGACTGGAGGTAATATTGTGGCTGAAATCAATAAAGGTGACAATATATTTGGACCTAGAGATGAAGATGATCTGAGATACGGTGGCAGACTATATCTTCATCGTAAGACTGGAGATCTCACTATCGGTGACTCCAAAACCACAGACTCAGGAGATTATCATCTACACATGAGCAACAGTGAATACACCTTACAAAGGACCATCAGAGTTACTGTCAAGAGTGAGTACATAAAATATTTTTGTGCAGAAATTCTGTTTATGTTGTAAATAAAAAAAATAAATGCCTTGGTTAACTTTGAACTCTGCGAAAGCTATGCAGTTTTGTTATATGTTTATAGTGCTGATGTTTCTAGTGTTTGTTATAGATCAGACACATTCTCATTAATGACTGTCTCTTTTTATCATCACAGCTCGACCTCAGTCAGGTGCTCCTTCAGGGATATATGGTGCTGGTGTTGGTTTGGTAGTTTGGGCTGTAACTGTGTTTTTTGCTGAAAGATTTGTGGACAACGAAATCAAAGGTGTAAGTATTACAGTCAACTCATACGGTTAGAGCTAAAATATATTAATGTATTTAAAAGAAAATGCAAAGTTGAGATTCTTCTTTCCATTTGTTTGTTTCTACACACTGTAGCTGAGAAAGTTTTCTGTTTTTAATTTAAGTATAATTACTGTTGAAAGGATAACAGATGATTTATTTCCCTATTGTAAGTGTAGTGAAGAAGAACATTAGGGCAGGGGAACTTATTATTATTATTATTATTATTATTATTATTATTATTATTATTATTAAAACTATTATTTATTCATTGCTATTTTCTTATTGTTTATTGTTTTTTTTACTGTGATTCTTTCTGTTTTTATAACAGATTTCAGTGAAAATAAAGTGAATCACTCTCAGGATCAGCATGGAAAAAATGAAGAGAAACAACAGTTCATAATCACTGTAACAATATAAACTTCGGCCTTGCATGACATGCCAATCAGTTTTAATTTGTTTGTTTTATGGATACATTTTGACATATTTTGATTTTTTTGTCTCATGCTTGACTACCCGAACAAAAAAAGGAAAATTTAAAATAAATCAACATATTTCAAAAATTTTCACTTGTTTGAAATTTGTGTTTTAGTTTAATTGTAAGGGTTCTTGGGATGCCATTCATGTGAAAGATTGTTTATCCAGTGCTTATACAGATCTATGTACAAATACAGAATAAAGCCAATCAAACTTGATAAAATTGAGACTATGTTTATGGTGCCAGAGTGAACAGTGTGGATGGATTGTGTTGTTGTGTTTGAGGGGGGTTGAAGTAGCCCCCAAAGTAGTGCAATGACAGTATCAAATATTGAAACTCAAAACATTTACATAACTAAAATACTATAGGGCCTATTTCACATTCAACGTTTTGCAGATTGATTTTAAACACAGCTAAAAGGCTTCTTACCAGTGGTCATCCTTCACAAAACTTGAATTTTTGATCAAATGCAATATTTTAAACCTTCAACCTACGGAGGAAAATCAACCTGCCAAAAACCTGGCATCCAAAATATATTGACACCGCATATTGATAGCGGCTCCCTGATGTGCAAAAATTATATTTAACATTAGAAAGTTGATGATAGTCAGAAATTGGGAGCGGGTTTAAGAAAACAGTCCTGTGCGGGGCCAAAATGCACACATAATGGTGACTGTAGAAAGCAAAAGGGGAAGTTGTGGCCTAATGGTTATAGATTTGGACTTCACATTTGTAATCCAAAAGTTGTGAGTTTGAGTCTCAGGCCAGCAGGAATTTTAGATGGGGGAAGTAACTATACAGCACTTTCTCCACCTTCAAAACCACAAATGAGGAGCCCATGAGCAAGGCACCAAACACCCAACTGCTCCCTGGGCACCTCAGCATAAATTGGCTGCCCACTGCTCCAGGTGTGTTTACTGCTGTGTGTTTGCACTTTGGATGGGTTAAATGTAAGCTAAATGTAAGCTAGTTATTATTATTATTAATTATTATTATTATTATTATTTTGCTCAAGGTTAATTTCTGCAGTGTACATAATTTCTCCATGAGATCGCGACCAGTGACTGGTCATTAATAAAACACAATCAAATAGGTATTTGAAGCTTACAATGATTAAACTTGAATAATGTGTACAGTTACTTACCAAACAGACGCCATAAACTCAATAAAGGTGAAAGTTTAACTATTTCTAAACAGTTTACATAATCTTTTGAAATGGATTTCAAAAGACAAAATATGACAATATCTTGAAATAAATAAAAAAAAGTTTGAGGTTTTTATGTGATGGAGAGAGAGAAAGAGATAGAGAGATAGAGAGAGAGAGAGAGAGAGAGAGAGAGAGAGAGAGAGATGTAATGTGTGATTGTGTGAACTTATTTAATGTACTTATGTCTCTTTATTTAAATAAATTAATTTGAATGTTGATTATTTAAAGGGGTCATATGATGCTTTTTTAAAGATCATTATTTTGTGTATTTGGAGTAACAATATGTTGACATGCTTTAATGTTCAAAAAACATATTATTTTTCTAATACTGTACATTATAGTAGGTCGTCTATGTCGTAAAAAAAAATACATAAAATCATCTTCCAAATAAAACATTTTATTGCCAGTTTTCTTGACCATACAAGCTTAAAAAAAACAGGACAGAAAAAAAACTAAAATCTTATTTTCAAACATTAAACATTAAAAACAATCAATCAAAAATGTAAAACAATCAATCAAACTGATCATAGGAGTTGGTCAAGATCAGGATTTCATTTTCTAAACCAGACTGGAGATCATGGAATAGACTGATATATAATGTAAAATAACCAATGGAAGTGACCGAAATAAACATATTGTTTATTCTTGTTTTATAATACAAGGTACATTACTGTTTAGTGAATTTCCACTCTAGTCCAGCTCTTCTGGATCTGATGTCATAAACTAGTACAACAACAGCAGCAACAGCAGCCACTCCCACCACAGCAGAGACGACCAATCGGATCATAGCTTCAGCCGTTTGACTCCAGTAGTAGTCACAGTCTGTAGAAAGAATAGATACTTCTTTTAAAACTGCATTAATTTCTTTCAAATTGACTTTGACATGTCTCATCTTACAGTGAACACTGCGAAAAAAGTTTCACTGATATCACCACTGTTACCTGAACATGTCTCACAGAGTTGATCGATGTCCAGATGTGTGGTCTGGGTGCTTACAGGATTGTTAATCACACAGCTGTAGCTGTTTATATCCTGATATTCCACCTCCAGAGGAAGAGAGAGACTGATCTTGAAATCAGACTCACTGATGCTGGACAATAAACTGTTTCCTTTGTACCAGGAGAGAGTCACGTGACTCACATTCACCACTGAACACAACAGCACACTTTTCAACTCTGATGATGATGATGATGATGATGATGATGAACACTGAGGAGAGTATCTGGTGATGACAGGAACAGGCACAGGAGCTGGAGAGTAAATAAATAAATAAATCCAAGACTATGCACAACTGACAGTAGTTAATATAAAATGAAATACTGTTTGCATCTGTAATACTCACCATAAACAGTGACAATGAATTTTAAGTCATTACTTCCAACATTTAGTTCATAAACTCCAGTGTGTTCATTATTGATGTTTGTGATGGTGAGATCTCCAGTCTGTCTGTCGAGCTGCAGTCTGTCTCTGAATACCGTGTGACTGAATGGAATGATGTTTCCTGACTTTATGCTGGTTAACAAAGTCCTGCTCGATCCAAACCTCCACTTGATCTCTTGATCGCCCTGTCTTTCAGTAAAACCAGTTCGGAGAGTGAACGACTCTCCCTCCATCGCTGACACGATCTCATCTGCAGCGCCTAGAGATCAAAATTAAATGTTAATGTTAAACGTGAACTTAAACGTTTAAAAATTATATATATATATTATTAGCTCATCTGTCCATAAATACATTTATAACACACCAATCAGAGGTAGAATACATAAACAGAACAAAACAAGCTTGTGAATCATTTTCTCAAGGAGTTTAAGATCTTTTCAGTGGCTGGTCCGTTAATGTAAGAAAAAAAAAAAAAACACTGCATGAAATACAACAGAATCGCATTGTTTCTTGATCTTAAATAGTACTGTGTGTAGATAACTTGCAGTGAGACATGGAGATATAAACTCCACCCACTCACAGAGAGAGAGAGAGAAAAAAACCTCAAGCGCGTGTGATTAGGCATTAACACGTCAGCAGCGACTGGGTTTGTGGTTCAGTTTCACATCTTGCTTCATATCTGTAGCCACCATAAAATAGTTAGTGTGTTTATATTGCTTCCACAGTAACAAGCTTTGTTTCTGATATATATTTAATAGCGATTTAAAGAGTAGAGATTCGTTACACACAGCTAGCAGTAGGCTAAGTATCTTAATGGACAAACTAAGTGCATTTAGTTTGTTTTAAATCAAATCTGACTGTTTATGCATTCACTACTTTGTTTCAATGTAGGCTATCTATTGTGTGTACATTGGAGATATGTCTTAAAGGAAAACTACTTATTTGGCCATTACCCATTCATCAGCACACTTTTGAACCCTGATGATGATGAACACAAGTTCATGAAGTGTGTTCATTAGTGATGTTTGTGATGGTGAAATCTCCAGTCTGTTTTTTTTATTACATTTATTACTCACCAATCAGAGGAGGAAAAAAACAACAGAACAAAAAATCATTTTCTTCAATCGTTTGAGATCATTTAGTGGCTGATGAATTCTGGAAGAAGAACTGATGTTACAATGCTGTTCCATGCATTCAGAGTTGTTTGCACTGTTAAAGAGTTGGATTCTCAAGTTAAGCATGGACAAAGTTTCATAAAACTATTTGAATGTATGACAAGTTTCAGACAATTTCACTCATGGCGCTTCATGACGTAGACGAGGGTGGAACTCCTAATATGGGCATTTCTCCCAGAAAAACATGGCTGCACATGCATTGACCAGAGCAAGAGCAAACTGCGCCCATCGCGCACCTCCAGGAGCTCAGCTTTTTCCAGAGAGAATCGCAAAGCTGTGTCTTTCTTTTATAAATATGATAAAACGAAAGATTTTTTGAAGATATGAAGGATAAAGGTACAAAAGATTAACATGAGATTGGGTGACACCATGTATGTTATGCCCCCTTTAAATAGGGTGTGTGGCCTAGATAACCGGTTTGGAATAAAGGTTTGGAATCTAGTAGCTTTCAACATGTCAAACAACCAATCAGTTTGTTTCATTCATCATCACATTTCGAGGCATGGAGATGTCACCACAATAACAGACCGGTGTGTAAACTCTTGGACATATTTTAAAGATTCTATGCCGCCAACTTTAAATATTTCACATACTTTTGAAAATCCTGCATTTAGTTGAGCCTGATAAGCGCTCGTTGGCACAGTTGTAAACACTAGTCTTTCTTCTTTCGTGAGGAGGTTTGGTGCCACGGTATCTTTGTTTCCAGGCAGAACGTTAAAGAACACGACACACACGTCTCGCGGAAATCCTGTAGAATTCAACAAATCTGATGAGGACTTCGACACTCCTGAAGCGTTTCCACTTTTGTGTGCCATATGCATCAGACGTTCAGCCAACAGTCTGTGGGTGTGATGTCTGAGGCTGAGACTACCTGCGATGAGACAAGCAGATCTTAAAAAAAAATCTTCAGCCAACTTCTGTGAAGTCTGGCTCTTTATACCCCTTAACCTTTTAGAACCACAAATGCATACCAATGCATGAATTTTGTTTGATGAATATCTAATCTAACTGTTTATGCATTCACTTATAATGTAGCCTTTCTGTTTTGAGTGGAAGGAAAGTGTTTGTCTTGAAGGAAAATAATCTCTTGTTTTTGCACGTAAATCAACCGCACACATGCAAAAGGAGCGAGACGTTTGTCCACTCAACAGAAGCCACATTCATCTGATTCAGTTTTCCACTTAACTGATGTGAATTAAACCACAGCAGGTTTCACTTTGACTCAGAAACTGAGCTGCTAGAGCCTCAAAAGCATTCAATGCAAACTGTAGTAATTGTTTTTATTCCAAAGTACAGCCGTTTTGAGGGGATGAGATTCATGTAAGAAGGCCTTCATAAACACTACACGCTCAAACAAATAGTTCACACTTTCTTTTTCTCTTGATTGTCCTCTCTTCCTCTGGCTTCTCTTTGCTTTTAATTACACGCACTATTCTGTGAGTGAACTTGATTTATCCGTTTTAGACCCACGGCCATATCCTGCAGAGTTTCTCACTTGCCAGATGCAAAGTGACCCTTAATGTTGTTTAATTTTAAAATTTTACTGTTGTGCTTATCTCTTCATTTTTTTTTTCTTAAAACAATCAGAGGGTGACAGACTACTTCGTCTTTTGTGGGAATGGGTGGGGAATTGAATCTATATGGAACTTTCTGTTAAACCAATATAGTAGAAATAAAAACATTTCATGAACAAATTTGAATGTAATGTGTTGTCTTATATATATATATATATATATATATATATATATATATATATATATATATATATATATTTTATTTCGACAAAACTTTCCACATTTACCACCATCTAGTGGCTAATAATATGCAGCAGATCACAAACCTCGAATAAAAAAGGATTTCATAATTTCGATCTAGTCAAGATTCTCTTTGGAAGATTTCGAAATAGCAATGACGCGACACACCCGCTTTCTGGAGAAACCACGTGACTTGGAAGTCCATCATCAGTGCACTGAATCAATGCTGTTGTAGTTCAGACGCGATCAGAAGCGACATCAGTATGATGAATAATACCTTAATTTTTTGGGTTTTATTACTCGTGAACGGTGATTAAAAAGTTTATTTGTTATGTTAATTTAACATTTTCGTTTTCAATACGAATCCTGTTACTGCTACTGCCTATGTCTTGCAGGATTTAGCTCCAGTTATAATAATAATAAAAAAACACTTCTCTGTAGCCTTAGTAATCCTGGAGACCTTGATTGATTAGCTTGTTCAGGTGTTTGATTAGGGTTAGAGCTAAACTCTGCAGGACAGCTGCACTCCAGGACCCACGCTGCCTCTCCCTGCTTTAAGGCTGTTTTTGGAGTAAGTTGTTTGTGCACGTGTGTGTGTGTGCGCGCGTGTGTTTAGTAGTGAACACTAGAGGGCGCTGACGGTCTGTTATATTCTGAGTGTTACTATTTTACATAGAAAACTGTCTGCAACTCGAATGCGTGTGCTATTTAAACGAAAGAAAACAGAAAAACAGAAGTAAGTCACTCTCTCAATCAGTAAGTCAGTTTTTTTGGACTTGAGCCCGGTTGAGTTACTGTCTCTCTCATTCAGGGCACGGCCTACTAATAAAAGTATGCACATTTTCCATAAACTACCATCAAGCTTATAATTATGGCTATTGTTGCTGTTGCAACCTGTATTTGCAACATTAGGCCAGTTTAGGTTGGGCAGTTTTTGCAAGTTTTACTTGTGAAGAATAAGTTATGCCATCCCAAACCCCAGTGTTTATTTCATAATGTAAAATATGAAATATTTTAAAATGAATAAAATGAATGCATCATTGTGCCAGTGCCACTTCTTCAGTCTTATTTTGTCCATGTGAAATAAAATAAAATAAAATAAAATAAAAAGAACAAAGAAAGACAAAAGTGTATTAAGGGACTGAGTTTAAGCTCAGTAAAATTACTTTTTGAGAGTTTTATGGTGATTAGATTATGATTATTATAAATAGAGAATTAAAAGATTATAAATAGATTATAAAGATTATAAACAAATACACGGATCTCTTTTGCTGTATTTGTTATAGTGATTAGAGTTGCTTTATTTTACTGAGACACAAAATGTAATTTATCATTGCACAAGAGCATGTAACATTCTGCAAGAATATAGTTAGTTCAGAGACTGACCTTAAATGAGCTCGTAATATCCCATCCCGTGAAAAGGGTCAATAACTGCTCAAACTCGTGAAACTATATTGTCTCATATATAGTGTAATGTTGTCATTTCCAAGTACAAGTACAGGAATAGAGCTGTTAACAAACAATATATTGCCTGAGAACTTGCTGTCATTAATATACTGTATTTAGAGCACAAATATTACAATACAATTGTGTATGTTTGTATATATTTGTTCGTTTCTGTTTGTTCTTCAGGTGTGTTTGGTGTTGAAGCAGATGAAGTGTCTGTATCAGTGATGGAGGGGGATTCAGTCACTCTACACACTGATGTTACTGAAGTACAGAAGGATAGTGACATAATATGGAAGTTTGGTGATGAAATCATTGCTAAAATGAATGAAGCAGGTGTAACTCCCCTTGCGTTAGATGGCCCCAGTGCAATATTCAAAGACAGACTGAAGCTGGACAAACAGACTGGATCTCTGACCATCACAAACATCAGAACTGAACACAATGGAAATTATAGTGTAGACATCAGGCGCATAAATGCAAAATTGAAGACATTTCAAGTAACCGTTCATGGTGAGTAACTCATTTCAGTCACCTGAGGACAGTTTAGATGCTGTGGAATTGTTATTTTTATCCATTTATTTATTTAATGAAGAGATAAAAACAACAGCAGTAACTGGCTAAAACGAGTGTAGTGTGCTAATGCTAATTCAGAGCAAAATGGAAGTCTTTAAAAATACTTTACATTATCCAGTGAGGTATGTTATTTTTGTCAACATTATAAAGAGTTTAAAAAAAAAACTGTAGTTGTACCAACCTTCCCAGAGTCCTTTGCACATTTCCTTTGTGTATTTTAAGTGTTATTGTATGAAAATTGCTTTCATCATTAAGCAGTATTCTGTTCTGTTCTCCACATGTGTTTGTTGTTGAGACAGATGTTGTGGAGTCAGTGTCAGTGATGGAGGGAGATTCTCTCACTCTACACACTGGTGTTACTCAAATACAGGGATCTGATCAGATTGTGTGGAAGTTTGAAGATCAAGTCATCCGTATCACTAACTTAACCTTTTAACTGTCGCCCCCACTGGTTGAGCTCAAACACAAACCTGACCTACACAAACTAAAACACTCACACTTCATGAACTCTTTATACTACAGGCATAACTGAAGTCTCCCTAGAAAGATGATTGTTGTCCGTTTGTTGTACAGTAGTCAGAATTAAATATATTCATACAGAAAAAGAGTAAGAGAGACTCAACCTTCTAGAACACAATCATCCATAATTTTCAAATAAAATATATTTGGGAATTAATATATGAAAATGTGCAAGAGCATCTTAAAAAGCGTTCACATTTAAGGCACAAGTGTGAACAGGCTATAATGTGAATTTGAAGAGGCCCCACTAAATATGAGGTACAACTATGAGCATCCAGAGTGACTCTGACTCTGAGAATGGTCTGAATGACTGACCAATCAGCGCTGCAGAAAGAATGCAGAGGGCAGGGTAATCTGTATGTGAGAGCAGCAAACAAGATAATAACTCTGTTATACCTCATAGAGTGCATACTTTTGTGTAGAAATGACAGCAATTATAATTAATTTCGGAATATGTTACACAAACAATGCAGATTTAGTCTATAGTCGATATTGCTCTTATAATAACACTTTTTGGACCAAAGTTATTTATTAATTTTGCCGTTAAAACTACACATATATTTTAATATTTATGTTGTCCATCATCGTCATTGGAGTAAACTTAATAACTCTCAGATTCAATGTTACCTCTATTGTTGCGATATCTTGGTATGAATTAAAATGAGGTTTGGGCTGTGAAATTGTGGCCATAAATATTGAAGCTTGAGACTTCAGACTTTCTTAATGTCATATGCTTGTCAGCGTTGATTAGGGTTTTATTAGTAAAAGAATGCAGTAAACGTTAACAAACAAACGTTGGAACCATCGATGGTCTCGAGCAAGTTAATGGATTAAACAGCGCTGCTGACTCGAGATGGAGTAACATTCATCTGAACGATCAGACCCGAGATCTCACCATCAGAAACATCCGAAGAGATCAGTCTGGAGTTTATAAGGTGGAGGCCAACACCATCAGCATGATTTTACACAGGAAATTACGTATTAATATAAGTGGTGAGTAGATTATACTTTCTATAAATGTTAAATTTTAGAGTCATGTTATTCTGTAAAGACTACTAGTAGACCTAGGCTAAGCAACATTGAATATAGACAGGGCAAGACTTTATTATTATTAATTATTTAGGCTATTTATTTATTTTTTTAGGTAGGGTGGGGTAGTTTTAGTTTGCTTCTCTGGTGCCAGTCATTAAAATGTTTACACTTACAAATATTTTAAACACTTATATATTATACACTTTCAAAGATCTAATCAATATTAAAATAAAAACAACCAAAATAAAACACCTGGCCATCTACCAACTTTAGAGAGAACAGTGCTGTTTGAGTGTGTATTTTTCTCAGAATCCACTGGAAGGGATTTCTGAGCCTGAAGCGCCCCCTAGAGGATAAATACATTACTAATCTTGCTGTGATTACAATAAAGTGGATGCTTTTGAAATACCGCTGCCTTATATATATAATTGTTGTATGTTTACAGAAAAAAAAAAAATGTAATCTAGCAAAAATGAATCTAAATAGAATTTTACATTTACATTTTGAACACACTTTTATCCAAAGCTACTTACAAATGAAGGCAATGGAAGCAATCAAAATCAACAAAAGAGCAATGATATGCCAATGTATAATTTTAACTATATAATAAATAAAAAGAAAACAGATAGAATAGAAAACCAATGGAGCTAGCTCCTGTTAGAGGCCTTTTTTGATTTTGTATACTAAATAAATAAAAAAAATCAGATAGTATAAAAAAATAACTAGATAGTGGTAGTTCTATTTTTCTAACAAGCGGTTCGTAAATGAATAGAGTGCAAGTCTAAAAGGAGCACTTTTTGAAGAATAGAATTAGAACAGAGATTTGAAAAGCTTTTCTTGGTTGTTTCCAGGTGTGTTTAGTGCTGACGGGGTGAAGCCAATGTCAGAGAGGAATGGAGATACTGTCACTCTACAGACTCGCATTACTGATATAACAGGAGAAGATGTAATCGAGTGGACGTTTGGACCCCAAAACACTTCTGTAGTAAAAACTGACCGAGAAAATGGACGGATAATATATAATGAACATGATGTGAGATTTACAAACAAACTGCAATTGGATATTAAAACTGGAGATCTCAAAATCAGCAACTTCAAGACTGATGTCGCAGGAGTTTATCACATAAAGATCATCAAAAGCACGTATGCCATAGAGAAGAGCTTCAGTGTTACTGTCAGTGGTGAGTACTTCAAGTCTTTCAAAAGGAAAGTCTCATTTAGATTTGTGCTTTGTGAGTCGGGTTATATAGTGTTGATGGTTCTAGTGTATGTTAAAGATCAGACACACATTCACATTAATGACTGTCTCTCTCTATCATTACAGCTCAGTCAGGTGCTCCTTCAGGGATATGTGGTGCTGGTGTCGGTCTGGTAGTTTGGGCTGTAGCTGTGTTTTTTGCTGCAAGAAGTATAAGCAACGAAGGCAAAGGTGTAAGTATTTCATGCAAATCATACAGCAAGCTAAAAATTATTTAGTCTTTGAAGGAAGTGATAAATAAAAGTGTAATAATAAGTGTAATAATAATGTAAAAGTGTGTAATTTAAGTACGATTACTGTTAAAAGGACTATTATAACTAGTATTTATTAATTGCTATTTTCTTATTATTTATAGTTGTTTTACTATTGTTATACTTTTGACTTTTATAACAGGTTTCAGTGAATATAAAGTGAATCACTCTCAGGATCAGCGTGAAGATGAGAAGCAACAGTTCGTAAACACTGTAACAGTATAAACTTAGGCTTTGCATGACATAATAATCAGCTTTTAATTAGTTTTTATATGTTTATATTTATCACATATAAACATATTTTCCCCTCATGTTTGACTACTAGAAAAAAGGGAACACTATAGTCTGAAATGTTTAAGTTGCAGAACTATTCAAGACTTGGTCTGATTAAATAGGTTAAAAATATTCTCATTGTAAACCAGCAGGGTTTGGTTGCTTGAAAATGTTTTCTCTTCATAGTTTAAAATTCTTATCTTATTTGCATGGGGATTTGTTAATCTTAGTTGCATGGGGATTTGTTAATCTTATTTGCATGGGGATTTCTTAATCTTATTTGCATGGGGATTTGTGAAAGGTGAAAAGTATCAATTCTGTTCCATTCTTATGAAGGTTTATGTGCATGTGGTGTTCATACATATAGATCTATGTACAAAAACACAATAAAGCCAATCAAACCTGATAAAACTGAGATTGTTTTATGGTTTTATGGAGAGAACTGTGTGGATGGCGTGCTGCATGTTCTGTCAAATATTGCTGTTGATGATGGACTCACTACAGTGAAGCTGTTTTATGGAAATTATGGCCAGGGCCGTGCACAGACCTTTTGAGGGGCATGTGCTGAAACTGAAAAAGGGCACCCCCTCCCTTTTTTATATCAAGATTATTTAGTAAGCCTGCATAAAAGGAAGAAATGGTCACATCTTCATGACAAATTCAATAACACAAAATAATAGTCTCAAAAGCTTTAGATTTATTCACGATTAATTACAACCATAATAATAATATTAGATAATTAGATAATATAGATAAACAGGGTTTTAAGGGCTTCTTTAACCCTAATTACAACAGCAACCTTCTGTGAGCCATGTACCTGGCAAAATTTGATTCTGTGGTGGACCAGGGATGTTGGTCTCTTGAAGGTCTCTTATTCACTACACTTTCCCTAAAATAAGCCAGCAATAAAAAAATAAATAAAAATAGTGTGAAAAGTACAGTTGCAGTGAAAAGCATTTCTGAACGATCACGTGACACTGAAGAGTACTGAACTGGAGTAAAGATGCTGAAAATTCAGCTTTGATCACAAAAATAAAATCACATTTTAAAATATATTCAAATAGAAAACAGTTATTTAAAATTGTAAAAATATTACACAATATTACTGATTTTGCTGTATTTTGGATCAAATAAATGAACCCCTTGGAATGAATCATGAATTACATTCTGCATGATAAAATATAACGATTTCACAGTGATCTGTAATTTTTTTTTGTTACTAACTTACTACATTACTGTAGTAAAACCATTTTTTACAACATTTTATACATGTGAGGACGAGCGGAGGGTATACCATCACGTGATTAGCCTAAATGTTAATAAATTAAGTGTATCAGCAATCATAAATCATAGAAGAAATTTCTTAGAAATATAGTTATGTAGGTGACGAGGATCACTCGTCGCTTTGTGTAAGTTCCAGTACGAAACAGCGCGGGGGCGCACCGGTTATGATTCTCCGATGGTAAAAACAAATTATATGTTGTTGTATTGCTTATCAATATATTGTTTTTGGCCAGCAAATGTGATTTTTTTTGTTGTTTTTTTTTGTCCATCATTAAAACGGCGACGGCGCCTGCCCCTGCCGGCATCACATTACATTTTCATCTAACGTTACAGGTTACAAACTAGTTTTTGTAGCTATATAGACGGAGCGCTCAGTTTTTCCTGTGGTAAATTTGGCCAAAATAGCATTTTATAAAAGATGAAATGCAACTGTATGCACAGGCTATTTAAGTGTTGGCTATGACTAGATGGCAAATGCTAGCCCTCTCTCTCAGGCGACGTCCCGCATGTCTCAGTCAGTGAGTCAGTCAGACATCAAATAAATAAGATATGTATTTACCCTTCGCAAAACTTTGTTCAGCTCAGCTGTTGTCTACTGTGCGGCTGCTGTGGAACTTCAGTTGATTTAATGAATATAGAGGGGGCGGAGTTATCAGCTTACTGACAGCTTGAGGATCGAATAAGATTTACACAAGCTCGTTTTAAGAACTTTCATTTGCTAAATATTTGTAAAACAGACAGACAGACGTAAAGGGTGACCAGTAGCATTGATAAAAATAAAAATAAAACACCACCAAAAAAAGGGCACTTCGGAGTGTAAGGGCAAAAAGGGCATGTGCTCTGCACAGGTTGAGCCCTACCTGTGCACGTGCCTGATTATGGCAGTAAATATGTGACATTCTGTGAGATATATTCTGCAGTGGGGTGTTTTTTCATGTTGTAGGGATTTTTTTTTTTTTTGTTCCTTTATTTAGTTTATAATTTCATTGACTTTGAATTGCAATGATTAAATGTGGATCAAGTGTTTTAACATAAAGATTCTGTGCTCACTGGTTGCAAGTCATAAGGATAAGATCTTTGTTCTCAGTTCCTGTGGTTTATTTTCAACATCTTGTGTTCACTGGTTTTATAGGCCTGTCTGAACAAGATAAACGGAACCTCTTCCTGATTTCCAAATTCACAAATGAAGTAAATTGAAAAACAGATTTGACTCAAGTTTACACAGTAATATAAACAGTGGATCTTCAGTTTTATATACTGCACTGCATAAAATGAAATGTAAAAAAAGTTTTAATCTGTCCCCTAGCGTCAGAAATATCTGTGTCATCATCAGCAAATAGCACGTGTACATCTTGTATGTAATTGTTTTATGCAGTGTGCAATGCTGGGTGTCAGTACAGAATTTAATAATGTAACTGTAAATTTCCTTGTATAACTAGATTTTACACATTGCACAAGTCATTGAAGGATTTCTCACACTCTGCTGCTCTGTGTTTCACGGAAACCTGGCTGAATGACGCCATACCGGACAGCGCGCTCCATCTGCCGGGCTTTCAGCTGTTCAGAGCGGATCGCGAATCAGAATCGACGGGGAAATCGCGCGGCGGCGGGACATGCTTTTACATCAATGAGCGGTGGTGTAGAGATGTAACTGTGTTAAAGAAGATGTGCTGTCCTGATCTAGAAATGCAGTTTGTCAACTGCAAGCCGTTCTATTCGCCGCGGGAGTTTCACTCGTTCATTCTGGTTAGTGTTTACATCCATCCGCAAGCGCACGTGAGCTCAGCTTTACAGAAACTCGCTGATCAGATCACAGAGACAGAACAACAACACCCCGACTCTGTTTTAATCATTCTTGGGGACTTTAATAAAGCCAATCACTCCCGTGAACTGCCAAAATACAGACAGCATGTTACATGTCCCACCAGAGACAGTAATATATTGGATCACTGCTACACCACAATAAAGGATGCATATCACTCTGTTCCACGAGCAGCTTTGGGACGTTCTGATCACTGTCTGATTCATCTTATACCATCCTACAAGCAGAAACTTAAATCTGCTAAACCTGTAGTAAGGACTGTGAAGAGATGGACCAGCGAAACAGAGCAGGATTTACAATCTTGTTTTGACCTCACTGATTGGAGTGTTTTTGAAGCTGCTACCACCGATCTGGACGAACTCACAGAGACTGTAACATCCTATATTAGTTTCTGTGAGGATATATGCATTCCTACCAGGACTTATTTAACATTCAACAATGATAAGCCATGGTTTACAGTAAAACTCAGACATCTTCGTCAGGCCAAAGAGGATGCCTACAGAAATGGGGACAGGGTCTTGTACAATCAGGCCAGGAACACACTGAACAAAGAGATCAGAGCGGCTAAAAAGAACTACGCTAAAAAGTTGGAAGACCAGTTTTCCAACGACTCAACTTCAGTTTGGAGAGGACTGAGGGCCATCACAAACTACAAGACACCATCCCCTTGCACTGAGGCTAATCAACGGCTTGCTAACGACCTGAATGAGTTTTATTGTAGATTTGAAACCCCCAACACCCATTCTGACCATCTCCCTACACAACCATTAACACCTCCTGCAATCCCCCGTTCCACACCTCCTGCTCTTCAAATCTGTGAAGATGATGTGCGCCAGGTCTTCAAGAAGAACAAAAGAAGAAAAGCACCAGGCCCAGATGGCGTTACACCAGCCTGTCTGAAAATCTGTGCTGACCAGCTGGCCCCCATCTTTTCACAGATCTTCAACAGATCCCTGGAGTTGTGTGAAGTGCCTTCCTGCTTCAAACGCTCCACCATCATCCCCATCCCAAAGAAACCTAAGATAACAGGACTTAACGACTACAGGCCTGTGGCTCTAACATCTGTTGTCATGAAGTTGTTTGAAAAACTGGTTCTGGGTTATCTGAAGGACATCACTGGACCCTTACTGGACCCCCTGCAGTTTGCTTACCGAGCAAACAGGTCCGTGGATGATGCAATCAACATGGGATTGCACTTCATCCTGCAACATCTGGACAAAACAGGGACTTATGTGAGGATCCTGTTTGTGGACTTTAGTTCAGCTTTCAACACCATCATCCCAACAACCCTCCAGACCAAACTGACCCAGCTCTCTGTTCCTAGCTCTATCTGTCAGTGGATCAACAGCTTTCTGACAGATAGGCAACAGTTAGTGAGACTGGGGAAATTCATGTCAAACAGCTGCACCACCAACACTGGCGCCCCTCAGGGATGTGTTCTCTCCCCTCTGCTCTTCTCCCTGTACACCAATGACTGCACCTCTAAAGACCCCTCTGTCAAGCTCCTGAAGTTTGCAGATGACACTACAGTCATCGGCCTCATCCAGGACGGTGATGAGTCTGCTAACAGACAAGAGGTTGAGCAGCTGGCTGTCTGGTGCAGTCTTAACAACCTGGAGCTGAACACGCTCAAAACAGTGGAGATGATCGTGGACTTTAGGAGAAACCCACCTGCACTTTCCCCACTCACCATCATGGACAGCACTGTGACTGCAGTGGAGTCATTCAGATTCCTGAGAACCACCATTTCTCAGGACCTGAAGTGGGACAATCACATTGACTCCATTGTACAAAAGGCCCAACAAAGGTTGTACTTCCTTTGCCAGCTGAGGAAGTTTAACTTGCCACAGGAGCTGCTGAAACAGTTCTACTCAGCCGTCATTGAGTCTGTACTGTGTACTTCTATAACTGTCTGGTTTGGCTCAGCAACAAAATCAGACATCAGGAGACTACAGAGAACTGTTCGGACTGCTGAAAGGATTATTGGTGCTCCCCTGCCCACCCTTCAAGAACTGTATACATCCAGAGTGAGGAAAAGGGCTCATAAAATCACTCTGGATCCCTCACATCCAAGTCACCCCATTTTTGAACTTTTGCCATCTGGCCGGCGCCTCAGAGCCGCAAATACCAGAACAGTAAGGCACAAAAACAGTTTCTTCCCCCAGGCAATCTACCTCATGAACAGTTAAATGTTCCCCACTTATGCTTATGCAAACAAAAGTGCAATATCCTTATATTTATTTGTTACCCCTCCATCCTAGTACATCCCTGCATCTTATTCAATCCTATTCCATTATCATTTATAGCACAATTGTTTATACACTTTTCTATTTGCCTACTTTTTATTTTTTATTTTTTGTGTGTGTGTTGATGTCTCTGTGTACTGGAAGCTTATGTCACTAAAACAAATTCCTTGTATGCGCAAACATACTTGGCAATAAAGCTCTTTCTGATTCTGATTCTGATTCTGATTTTCGGAGAATTTATATTTCACGTTTTTACTGCAAATCTTGAAATACGTGCTCTTTGGTCCATCAGTGCTTGAGTCACTGATCACATTAGAATAAAATATCTCATAATAAAATACAAAATTGACTGATTTATGAATGTATATGCATAGTTCTCATCAGTCGGAAATACAGATAAACGCTTTCATTTGTTGTATTTTTGATCCTGAAAGAAAACAGAACAACAAAAGAGCGAATCATACCACCGTTTGCAGTCTTGCTTCAAGTCGAACACACCCATTTTTAAATCGTTCACAGCTGAGCATCGCGAAAGGCGGATCTGCGCCAGAGCGGACATGTGAATGAGCTGCACAAATTCATTTTCAGATGCAATAAAAAAAAACAAAAAAAACAACCCTGGATAGCCTAGATTAGGCCCATATTCACAAATGTGTTAGCTATGGAATGAAATATCTGATATTCTGATTTTCAAATACATGCAAGTGGAAGTGTATTGTTGTTTAAACACCTTTATAACGATCGCATTAGTTGAGCTGTATGCGCGATATAATTTTATGACACAAATTTTGAAAAAAGGCTTAAATCAAACACATTTTAATTCAGATTCTGTGTATATATATATATATATATATATATATATAGACGCAAAACAAAAACAACGAAAAAAAAAAAACAGCTGGCAGATCTTACGTCTGTTAACTAATGACTCATGCAGCCGTTCGCATGGTTGTGATTTTTTATAAAGTGGAACGTAGGCCTATTTTTAAGTTTGCACATGACTGTTTTGAACCCGTGTTTAGACCCGTGTATCCCCTGTGTCCGACCCGACCCGCACCAGTATCCGACACAGTTGGATATTTTTCACCCGTTTCCGCCAAATTTGCGGGTCACCCGAACCTGTGCAGGACTCTAGTCTGGGCTATATAAGGCTCAGGTGTGGCTCAGATTCGGGGATTCTGGTTTACTTAAGGGCCAGCTAAGGCTGATTAACTGGCTGGGATTCGGGCCGGTTATGGCCCATGTGAGGCCCGAGTCTTTAATCCAGTTCTGGGCCACTTTCGGTGATTAAAGTCCCCAGCAACAATAAAAGCCCCATCTGGGTGCAAGGTTTGTAATTTGCTAATAGCAGCCAAAAGTTACTTCATAGCCATGTTAGCATTAGCATGCGGTGGTATATAAACTGCAGCAGCAACAATTCAAGTAAACTCATGTGGTAGATAGAATGGCCTGCACTTGATAATCAGGAATTCCAGATCAGCAGAGCAGTAGGTATCAACAATGACAGAGTCTGTGCAGCATGATACTACCACTGCCAATTTGGTATTGTCATGTGACCTATGATGGCAATTTTGTCACTGTTTCCTGACATATACAGTCATGCTGCTTTGGTATTTGTAGGTTATTTTCAATGTTTCTATGGTCTACTGAAAAACAATGACAAGCATATCATAAGTTTTAAATGCTGTTATTAGCATTTTAGTGTTAACCCTTGTTCTTCATAACCTCTGCAATTCTGGATGTTAGCTTCTGGGCCAAATCCTGACTGATGGAGATTCATTCTTGCCTTCTTAGTTATTGGATTTGATCATAATTTGTTTGTTTAGTTTGTCCACTCGCTCTTTTAGGACTGACCACAGGTTATCTATGGGATTGAGATCCTAGGAATTGCCTGGCCACGGATCCAAAATTTCAATGTAATGATCTTGAGCCACTTCTTTATCTCTCTTGCCTTGTGACATGGCACTCTATCATGCTGGAAAATGCACGGATCTCTCATCAAATTGTCCAAAGACAGTTGGAAGAAGTCACTCTTACAGGATGTCTTTATACCATTGTTTATTCCTGGCAGTGTTTTGGGCAGAATTATGAGAGACCCCACTGAGAGATGGTCTCAGGATGCTTCACTGTTGGCACATCACAGGACTCATGGTAGAGTTTACCTTCTCTTCTCTGAACAATTGATTTTCCAGAACTGTCCAAAACAGTCAGAAGGGAACTTCAAATAACTTTGTACCAGTCTTCTGCTGTTCAATTCTTTTACTTCCTGCTGAATTTCAGAATGTCCTTGACATTTTTCTTGGAGAGAAGTGGCTTGTTTGCTGCTCTCACTGTAAAACCCGACAAGTTAACTTAACTCAAACCGTTTGAGTAAATAGATTGCCTTGATTTAAACTAGGGCTGGGCGATATATCTAACGATATGATCATGCGCATCTAATCAGTAAAGCTGCTTCCGTGATCACCGCTAAAATCTCCATCACCTGCTTATAATTGGAGTGGCATTTAATAGACAGCAGAGGTGGGACTTTCAAGTCACAAGCAAGTCTTCAAGTCATATCCAGATCCTCAAAGGGTTAAAGTTAATGAGATAATTAAGTGACTAATTAAATGATGATTGTGCATTAATGATGAACTTCTGCTGTTAACAATCAACATCACTGAAGTAAAGAGAAACACAAGAACTACAACTGAATTTAGCCACAGCCTTCAACTGAAAAAAAAAAAAAAAAAAAAAAAAAACACTATGCCACCATAATTGTGGTAAGGGTTTGCTTTAGGTAGTCTCTTGACCCTTTTACTAATTCAAACCAATTTGGTTCAAAACAATTTCAATATTGTTTTTTGCAACAAACATGTATGCATTGGTGAGTCGAACCTTGCAGTAACAGATGATCTTATGCTTTTTCTGCTTTTATCTCATGTTGATTTAGACATCATGAGATAGTCTTCTTTGGATTGTTGACTGACATTCAGCTTTTACCAGAGTTGGGACTTTCAATTCACAAGCAAGTCTTCAAGTCATATCCCAAGTCCTCAAAGGGTTAAAGTTAATGAGATAATTAAGTGACTAATTAAATGATGATTGTGCATTAATGATGAACACCTGCTGTTCTTGAGAATTACAGAGGATCAGATGTTGATGTTTTATTGGTTAAAGTGCTGCAACCATAATGGAGATCGGTGTTTGCTTTAGTGGGGCTCTTGACCCTTGACTGTCATGTTAGATCTTTTTATGTAGCATTGCATGAGGTGCTGTAAAGCAGAGAGAAGAAATTAATCTGTATGTGATAGGTGGTCAGATTACAATCAAATTAACATTAGCTCTATTTAAGTTTAGCATAATCAACCCAGTAAAACTACACTATGGAAAAAAAATTAAAGTAAGTGGATTTTAAATCTACTAAGTGCATACAAAATTTGAAAAACTATACTCTACAGACACACACAGACATCAAGAACCAGCATATGACTCTCAACAGTGGTGACAATCAACAAAATGTTGCATGCTGGGTAAAAACTCCAGTCATGCACTGCAGTATGAAAAATTGTCACCACTGTTGAGGATCGTGTGATAAGTGTGTTTGTCTAAAAACCTGAACTGATTGTCTCCTTTTGTGTTTTTCAACATTGAAGCATTGTGATTATTTTTACTTCAGTTCTGTAATAGCTGAGTGTCAGTCTACTATCCAAAGATAAACACAATTTCATGATGTTCAGTCATCATGAGTTATAAGCAGAAAAAGCATAAGATCATCTGTTACTGCAAGGTTTGACTCAACAATGCATACATGTTTGTTGCGAAAACAATATTGCAATCGTTTTGAATCAAATTGGTTTGAATTAGTAAAAGGGTCAAGACACTACTTAAAGCAAACCTTGACCACAATTATGGTGGCATAGTGTTTTTTTTTCTTTTACTTTTTTTTTCAGTTGAAGGCTGTGGCTAAATTCAGTTGTAGTTCTTGTGTTTCTCTTTACTTCAGTGATGTTGATTGTTAACAGCAGATGTTCATCACTAATGCACAATCATCATTTAATTAGTCACTTAATTATCTCTTTAGCTTTAACCCTTTGAGGACTTGAATATGACTTGAAGACTTGCTTGTGACTTGAAAGTCCCACCTCTGATAGACAAAGCCGTAGATCGCTAACAAGCCACGCCATATCGCGTTCATTATCGCCTGCGGTAATGAACGCGATATGGCGTGGCTTGTCAGCGATCTACGGCTCTGTCTATTACATGCCACTCCAATTATAAGCAGGTGATGGAGATTTTAGCGGTGATCACGGAAGCAGCTTTACTGATTAGATGCGCATGATCATATCGTTCGATATATCGCCCAGCCCTAATTTAAACCATGTAAGTTTTAAAACTTTGCATTCAAGTAATTAAGTGATTAACTAAGTGCTGATTGAGAATTAGTGATGAACAGCTGCTGTTAACAAACAGAATCACTGAAGAAAAGAGAAACACAAGAACTACTACAACTGACTTCAGACACAGACTTAGATGAAATCAACTGAAATAAAATACATGAAATCTCTCAAGATCTGATTAAACAACCCCACAAACATCACCAGCTCCACTTATTAATAACCAGACTGACTTTATTTCTGTCAGACGTCTACAGAAGATCTTATTGAGAATGAACTAAGGTTTAGATGTTGATTTATTGTTTCATTTGAAGTAACCATGTTAGAGATCACTGTTTGCTTTAGTTGGGCTCTTGACCCTTGATTTCTGTCTTAGTTTTTTCTCTGGCTGTTATAACCGTGTGTTTCTAAAACACATTTGTTGTAACTAAATAGCCCAGAAGAAATGCCATCAGGTGTTAACCTGTACCTAGGTATAGGTTGTTATACTTTATATATGTGATGATAATTATTCATTGTTACTCACCATTATTGAACTGTACGGAGTCTAATCTCTAATGAAATAGATGTTGGGTAATTCGTAGAAGTGGACCTAGTAAAAACGACACTAAGAGCTAGTGGTTCTGTGATAATCAGTTAATATAAAAATGACCTTCTAAACATTTTCTATGCCAGTAGTTGGTCAAACACAGATATTAATAATCAGAATATGAACCTCTACAATGGTGACGAAAAAAAAAAAAAAACATGCTGCAATGCATGCTGGGTACTAACGTAGTACAAAACTCATCCATGGCTCCCAGCATGCTATGCAGCATTTTTTTTTTTTTTTTTTATGGTCACCATTGTTGAGGTTCATATTCTGATTATTGATGTCTGTGTGTGACTGCTTGACACCATAGAAATCCAAACTGTTTGGAAAGTCTTTATAGTAACTGATTATTACAGAACCACTGGCTCTCAGAATCACTTTTACTATAATCAATCAAATTATGCAACATCTATTTCATCAGAGATTAGACTCCAAGCAGTTAAATAACCGATGATTATCATCACCGATATAAAGTATAACAACCTACACCTAGGTACAGTTTAACACCTGATGATATTTCTTCTGGGCTTTTGAGTTACAACAAATGTGTTTTAGAAACACACGGTTATAACAGCCGGAGAAAAGACTAAGCCCAACTAATACAAACACTGATCTCTAACATGGTTACTTCAAATGAAACAATAAATCAACATCTAAACCTTAGTTCATTCTCAATAAGATCTTCTGTAGACGTCTGACAGAAATAAAGTCAGTCTGGTTATTAATAAGTGGAGCTGGTGATGCTGTTTGTGGGGTTGTTTAATCAGGGGGGTATTCCAAAAAGCAGGTTATGTGACATACCTGGGTATGTTTAAGGGTAAGTTTGTGGATAACCTCAACGTTCGGTTCCAAAAACAGAGGTAACTTTCTGGGTATGTATGTAACCATAGCAACTGACTCTCTGAAGATAACCTGCTCGAGAGCAGGTTATGTTTCAGTGTAACTTCGTTTCAGAAGGTTGGTGAGCATGGCGTGCCCTTTTGACGAGGATCCTGTGGACCTAGAAGCACAAATTATACGAGGTTTTTTTCGTCGGGAGAGGGTTATAAGACCCCGTATTGATGTGTTTGCATACCCTAATGAATATTTAAAAGAGCGTTATCGTTTTTCAAAAGATTCATTAGTTTATTTAACACGTCTTTTAAAACCGCATATCGCAAATGTGACAAACCGCGGCTCTGAGCTTAGCACAGAACACATTCTGTGCACAGCACTTAGGTTTTTTGCGTCTGGCCATTTTTTGTACAGTGTGGGCGATTCAGAGCATGTGGGAAAGGCAACTGTGTGTAGAGCCGTTCGTACAGTGTGTCTGGCACTTAAACAGTTGTTACCCACGTTTGTACAGTTCCCTGGCCATAAACCTCTGCTTGTTATTAAAGACGAATTCCACAGAGTGGCCGGTTTGTCCTTTGTAGTAAAATATATAACGCATATTTAATATGTAGTCATATTATTAATATCTATACATGTATTCATTATGCACACACTTCATACTTCCATAACTTTCTGTTTCAGGGTTTCCAAATGTAATTGGGTGCATTGATGGCACTCACATTCCTATTAAAGCTCCATCAATAAATGAGGGAGACTATGTTAATAGGAAATCTATTCATAGTATCAATGTGCAGGTAACAACTTAATTTTTTCCCCTTCTTAAAATCATCAAAGTCATTACTTTTTCCACTAACTATAGGTAATATGTGAGGCAACCCAAATCATCACCAATGTCGAGGCAAAATGGCCAGGATCTGTGCATGATGCCAGAATTTTCTGCGAGTCATCATTATGCCAGACATTTCAGCAGGGTATGATTTGCTTTATACAATTTTTGTTTTTTCGTTTTTACTATATTTGTGTTGTACACTTCAATCATTACAGGACAGTACAATGGTTACTTGCTGGGGGACAGAGGATACCCTTGTCTGCCCTATTTAATGACACCCTACCCTGAACCTGAGCCTGGACAACAGACACGGTTTAACCTGGCTCACAGCCGAACACGGGCCAAGGTGGAGATGACTATAGGGATCCTCAAATCTCGGTTTCAGTGTCTGCGTGGGCTCCGGGTTAGTCCAGAGAGGGCATGCGACATTATTGTGGCTTGTGTTGTGCTTCACAATATTGCCACTATAAGAGGAGAGAGCCACCCTCCTTGTATTGAGGAAGATGGCCCAGAGGAACACCGTCAGATTTTAGAGGCCAACAGAGACGGAAGACTTTTGAGAGACAGGATTTGTCAAAATTACTTTTATTAGTTTTTTTTGCACTGGTCTGCCAGGTAGTTTATTTCTTCATTTCCTGAAAAACAATAAAAGTAAAATTCATTAAAATGTTTTTTTTTTTTTTATATTGCTTTACACATACATACATACATACATACATACAGATATATAGATATATAGATAGATAGATAGAGACAGACACAGACAGACAGACAGACCACTTTTAACATGCAACAGATTAATATTCAGACAAGTTCTCACCTTAAGGTGATTCTCAAGTAATTCTATTTCAAGTGCTGCTTTTTTAATGAGGAGCCTTTTCTCTTCCATTTGAAGCTGTATAAGGTCCATCTCCATGTCACTTTTTCTTATTTGTTTTTGAAGATGGACCTTATACAGCTCCTTTGCTGGCAACTAAGGTGGAAAAATGTAATAAATGACATTGTTTGGTCAGGCAATAAAATTCAAATATGGACACATGGACACAAATTGTTACCCTGCTTAGATTGTGTGCTGAGGCTGAAGGACCCTCATCTGTGGGCAAATCCCTAGGTATGTACTATGAAAGGACAATGACAGTTTGTTACTCTAATGCAAAAAGGGGCCATACATCATAATGGTATGCATCATACCTCAGTGGATCTACCAGCATTGTCCACTTCTGTCACAGCAGATCATCATCATCATCTTCATCCTACAAGACAAATATTCAAGTATACATTATTTGGCAAAAAAAAAAAAAAACCTAAAAGTACCTGACAACAAATCACTTACAACTGTGACAGACTGTGTTCTTTCTGGAGAGTCCAATAATACAATCCGTCCATCAGTATCTATAAGAACACACAACCCGTTAAATTGTCAATATTATCAAAGAAAAGAATACATCATATGGAGTTAAATAAAATAAGCCTACATAAAAAATTAATCTTGTTCAAAAAGCCTTTAAGTGACAGAGATAGTAATTTATCAGGACAAAAAATGAAAACAAATCATAGAGGTAAACTTACATGTCACCCTTTTTTCACCATCACTTGTGGTGCATAGTATGTGTGATGAACTGCCCCCTGGAATGCCAGCAACCACTGGTCGCCCTTTATTAAGGGTCAGAGCCAGCTCCTCAGATGGGGTGAGGGGAGTAATCAAATATTACCTTTTTGCAGAATGTTTTTGTGTTTCATTTTGACTTGGCTTAAAGTTATTGTGGCTCCAGAAGGATTACACCTTATTAAATAAGAAATATACATTATTATTTCAAGCTAAAGAAATAAATGGCAGGGAAAGTAAATGCTTTCATAGTGATTTAACATATTCAAAAGGATGTATAAGTCATACTTCATTATTTTGCATTTCAATAAAACGGGAGCCAATACCAAATTTGTAATTTAATACACTCACGCATTTACTCTGTCCGTTGTTTGCCAAGCCAACTCTCTTGCTTTAGCCGATGCAGCTGTATTGCTTCTTTTTAATATTATTGGCTTAAACTCCACATAAGCATGCATTAAAACTTCCAACTCCGCCTCTGTGAAATACGCCGCTCTTTTTTTCGCTTTGAGTTTCCATGCTGACTCGTGAAATCGGCGATCCATTGAAAATGTCTTTATACATGCACCGTGCACGCGCATTAACTCTGGGTAACCAGTCAGAGGTTGATTAAACTAACTCTTCTCAGGTGTTTTGGAACCGACATACTCATGGTATGCCTGTTTGGGGTAAATCAACCCAGAGGTTATAGTTTATCAAATGGTAAGTTAACCAAGCTTTCTGGAATACCCCCCAGATCTTGAGAGATTTCATGTATTTTATTTCAGTTGATTTCATCTAAGTCTGTGTCTGAAGTCAGTTGTAGTAGTTCTTGTGTTTCTCTTTTCTTCAGTGATTCTGTTTGTTAACAGCAGCTGTTCATCACTAATTCACAATTATCACTCGGTTAATCACTTAATTGCAATGTATATCTTTTCAATGAACTCAACTGAATTAAGTTCAGAGTACTCATAACTGATAGTTTTTTTCTACTTAAATGGTTTAAGGCAATCGGTTTCCTCAAACGGTTTGAGTTAACATAACTTAAGGATATCTGTTTACTCAAACCGTTTGAGTTAAGTTTACTTGTTGGGTATTACAGTCAAGGCAAATGGTTTACTCAAACGATTTGAGTTAAGTTAACTTGTCGGGTTTTACAGTGTTCTTGACACCAGGCTGTGTCTCACTGTGTGTGCAGATGCTATCACACAAACCTGCTGTCATTCCTGAGCAAGCTCTGCACTGCTGGAGACACGATTCTATAGCTGACTCCTCGTCAGCTGGACACTCTGAGACATCCTGAAGACTTCTTCACTGCAGTTGAACCTCTCTCCTTGAAGTTCTTGATGATCCAGTAAATGGTTCTTTCAGGTGCAATATTCTTTATAGCAGTTTACTTGCAAGTGAGGCAAGATGGATGCAAAGCGATGATGGCTGCATGTCTTTCTTTTGAGGTAACCATTACTAACAAGACCACAATGACTGGAAGCACTTCTTCCCTCCTTTTATAGCAGTCTGCTCTTACAATCTATTTAGTATGATAGTGATTTCACTTGACTAGTACTCGTTCACACTTTCACGTGCTGCTGATATGATTAGTCGATTAATGTTAGCTGTAGATTTTGTGTCAGGCTCAAAAAACAGTGAAACTGTTTTTTTTTTTTTTTTTTTTTTGTGAAAAGTAATTTTCTTCGGCCAACAAAGCTTTTAGCAATTATTTAAAATGCACCTGATCACTCTACAAAATAATCTAAAAACAATGTAAATAAACACCACTACAGCTTAAGCAGCAAGTTTTCAAAACATTAAATTTATGTCACTGCCAAAACTTTTGGCCATGACTGTACTGATCTGGTTAAATTATTAGGCAAGGAAGATGATCAGATTCTGTAATCATCTGAAATCAGACCAAGATCTTGCTGCTGAAATTTGGTTTCACTATCTTGAACATTGCAAGACTGGGGTGAAGTCTGCAGTCACCTTGCTGCTCTTGTTTGTAACTGAATTCACATGGATGCATTATTGACAGTGAATTATGTGGAAAGAAAAGTGTTTTATTGAGACACTTTTTTATGATCTATCCTGGTCATTAATAATGACAATAGTAATAGTAACAATACCAACAATACTAACTAAAAATGTAACTGATGCTCATATGCCACTGAATGATATAGGCTTTAGCTCATTATATACCCAGGGTAACCTTTAAAATTGTTTAAATTTTACACAGACAATCTTTAAAAACAGGATGACACCTAATCTAGTTCATCCCTGTTACCCATGTCAAAACCTGTTACCCTGAAAAGTAACAGGTCGACATTAACAGGCCTGACGATTTCAAACTAATTTGCTAATTGTTAGCTAATAATGTTCACAATTTTTTTTTTATATATTATTTCCTTGTTATTGTGTTCATAATTAATAGATTGAGGAAGGTTGATGTCTAACTTTAAAGATGAATGAGGGGGATTGTTTAGTGAATGGCGTCCTGGTTGCTAAAGACCAGAGGTATCATGAATTTAAGGGTTAACAATCTATTAATTTAAAGCCAATCATTTCAAATTAGGGTCAGAATAAATTCAAATGGAACAATTTATAAGCAAATCTCTCCAAAAGGTGTGAAGAGGCACAGTTGATGTTGAATACACCCAATGTGTATAAGAGAAAAAAAGAATA
The DNA here is from genome assembly GCF_003368295.1 of Carassius auratus. Classification (NCBI taxonomy): domain Eukaryota; kingdom Metazoa; phylum Chordata; class Actinopteri; order Cypriniformes; family Cyprinidae; genus Carassius; species Carassius auratus. Next base: position 216,941 of record NW_020528776.1, read on the forward strand.
AACAACAACAACAACACCAACACACTAAATCTCTTCTGTGAACCATTCCAGTTTTAAATATTTAAAAATTGCATGTTTCTCTTCTATTAATGAACATAAACCTGAAACAAATCTAAGGGTCTGCATGACAGTTTCGAAAATCCAAATGTTTCCTACAAATGTTACATTTTTTTGCAAAATCCTTCTTATGCTTTATGATGCTGATATTGAATTTCAGGGGGGTATTCCAGGAAGCAGTTTATGTGACATAACCCGGGTATGTTTAAGAGTAAGTAAGCGGATAACCTCAAATTTCAGTTCCAAAAATGACTTTCAGGGTATATATATATATATATATATATATATATATATATATATATATATATATATGATATGTTAATGAGGACGTGCTAATATAAGTAATAAATAAGGTAATATATTATTCTAATATGATTATTTCTTTTATTGGCATATATAAGTGTTATCTGTATAAATTATAAAACATTATGACAAGGTAATGTTTAACTTATATTTATTTATTTATTTTATGTATTACATTGTATATTATCTCACAAATGGATCTGCATTTTCTATAATGTATAAATTCTAAATCAAAATACATTTCTGAAATGACTTAATGTATAATTAGCATAAAACAAACAATATAATTCACATTCTCCAGAATTAAAGATTAAATGGAAAAAAATAAAAATGATTGTACAGCCATCAGTTAGGTGGCGATATGCACTATGCATGTAAACAACTAATGAACAAAAGAAGAAGAAAGAAACAGCTTGGCTTGCTTTTTCTTAGCGTCCGTTTCTATAGTGACTCGTCGAGTCGTCGCTCTGTTGAGAATGTCTTGAGTCTTAACCAGGAACATACTCTGAGTTGAATGAACTTACTCCCGGATGCGTTTTTGGAACCACATACCTAGAGTCACCAAGGTTTGGGGTTAATCAACCGAGAGTTCAGGGTTTAGTTCACGGTAAGTTAACCCTGTTTTCTGGAATACACCCCAGGTGTCTCTTAAAGGGATAGTTCACCTAAAAATAAGAATTTTATGTTTATCTGCTTACCCCCAGGGCATCCAAGATGTAGGAGACTCATGTAGAACAGTATTTATATCGGGGTTTTTTTTGTACCTCTGATTCAACCTCTGTCCTGAGCCCTCACCAGCAGGTACATGACTAATCGTCGTCTTCTTGCATAACAGGACAGAGGTTGAATAGGAGGTAAAAATTATATAAATATTGTTCTACTGAAGAAACAAAGTCACCTACATCTTGGATGACCTGGGGGTAAGCAGATAAGCATCTAATTTTCATTTTTGAGTGAACTATCCCTTTAAGTTAGATGCATTTGTATTGATTTTATATATCTAAAATATTTCTAAAATAGAGATGCATGTAAAATATGGACACAGAAAGTTTTGGTCTACTCACCACTGACAGTAACATTGATGTTCCTCTGTAAAGTATGGGTGTCACTGCTCATGTTTAGAAGATAAACTCCAGAATCTTTGGTTTTGGAGTTACTGATGTTGAGAGATCCAGATTTTTCATATAGCTGCACTCTGCCGTTATATCTCTCATTTATGAAGATTTTGTTGGTATTTTTATTGATTTCAGCCACAATACCATCTTCAGTCTTCCACAATACATGGTTGTATTCCACTATATCATAAACACCAGTGTGTAGAGTAATAATTTCTCCCTCCTTGACTGATTTTGTCTTCCCACCACCTGTCACTGCAACGAACACATATGCAGAAAATATGATTAGACATAAGAATGAATAATTTTTTTTTAATTAAATGTTATACAGTAAGTTAATTTTTGTGAAAATGATTCATATTAAAAAATATTCATTTTCTAGGTAAACTGTGTTTTTATTCATCATTTGTTGATGAATTTTTTTTTTTTTCACCAGGCTAAATGTTGATTCTTAGTAATTCAAACCCTTTTATCTAAACCTCTCTACTTCGGTCACAAACATCCACATGTTTGTAATTGTTTTTTTGTTTTCTTTATGCTTTTTATTCATGTTTGTAGTTCTGAACTAAATCCATTGCAAAACCGCAATGGATTGTGGGCAATATTATCTTGCACTCTATTTAGGATGAATAGTATGAACATTGGGCATGTAAACCTGAAGACATTGATTGACTAGGTCAGGTGTGTTTGATTAGGGTTAGGACTAAACTCTGCAGGACATCGGCTCTCTAGGACCAAACCTGCCTACCCCTGGTATAAAACAAAGCCAAAATACAAATTTAGCCACTAAAACTACGACATTAACCAACAATGGACCCTGTTGAAAAATAACACCATGTTAGTTATTTTGAAGCATGGCAACTGGTATGAGCTGGTTTAACCTTGTCCCTAGTTGGTCCTGAACTAGTTGGAGGTGGTCCTGAGCTAAACTTGTTTATGAGCTGGTCATTAACAGAAACTAGTTGCTTATGAAGGAGTGGATGCTGCATACTGATAGTAATTATATTATTACATGATTTCTTGTTTGACTATTAATCAAGTTATGGCAAGAGTGAAATGTGTAAACTTATGTGCGCTTATGAGATATAAAAGAATCCTGTTCTACCCTGTATTTTCTTTCCTCAAGATTAATGTCCACATATTATGTGTGTGTATCCAACCATAATGATAAGACACTCGCCAGTGCTAGAAAGCCTTGAATTTTAGATAAGTTCTCTGTGTATGTGTGTTAGTATCTGTCTGTACAGGGAGAAGCTCAGACAGTCCCAGGACAAACGATCAACTGCCAGTGTCCAGTGTATCAGATATACACAGCAAAATCTCCAGTGTTAATTTAACACTCTGAGTGTGGACTCATATAAACACTGAAGCAGAGTTGAAGTTAATGAGATAATTAAGAAGTTAATGGAGTTATGATTGACCATTATTGAAGACACCTGATGTTAACAAGCAGACTCACCAAACGAGAAAATCAAAATTTGTGTGTCACTATTATAGTGGTCAGTGTTTGCTTTAGTTGGGATCTTGAACCTTCAGATGTTTACTTTAGACTTTGTGTTGCTGTGGTAACAGAATTATAACATACAGACCAGAGCAAAGGCAATCATGTGTGCTATTGATTGTGGTTTGAACTAATTGTCATGTAGTGTCCTGAATGTGTGAGTTCAGGTTTCATTAATGTATACATAAATTAAGTGGGAAAAAAAAGATAGCAATCCAGCATTTTTTGGCATAATATGACATGTTTTTAAAAGTTAGTTCTACATAAAGAAAAAGTTCTTTAGTTTAGACACACAGACATCAAGAATCAGCGTGAGCATCACGACAACGGTGACCATCAAAAAAGCATGTTGTAGCCAATAAAAACTCATCCATGGCTACCATCATGCATTGCGGCATGAATAAATTATGAGCTGAACTGTGTTTTTAACTTTTTATTCTAACTAAATTTTATTTATGCGGTTTTTATGTGAATTTTTAGTATCTAGTTTTGTGATGTTCAGAGTAGATCTGTTTAAAACTAAAAGCAACTAAAGCAAACACTGACCACTATAATGGTGACACACAAATTGTGATTTTCTCGTTTGGTGAGTCTGCTTGTTAACATCAGGTGTCTTCAATAATGGTCAATCATAACTCAATTAACTTCTTAATTATCTAATTAACTTCAACACTGCTTCAGTGTTTATATGAGTCCACACTCAGAGTGTTAAATTAACACTGGAGATTTTGCTGTGTACGTCTTTGGAGAGTTTATCTAGGTTTTGGAACCAATCAGAATTTTGTTGACTTATGTATTGACACAATTAGTATCCTCTGTCAGGGTATAACTGTGGTTGATTTTGAGTTGTACGGGGGCGGCCTACGAACTCCGTCGAGAGTATTGAAGCTGACTTCTGCTGATGAAATTGCAAACTATTTTCTTCAAGTAAAATTGTTATTATTAATTGAACTCATCTCTGACTCCTGGTCTTCATTGCCAAATATCTGGTCCTTGGGTTTTAACTGTAAATTCCCCTACATTTAATGGTGGAGAATGCGGGCAATCGTTCTTTGGTGACATCCCTGATCAATCATCAAACCAAGGTAGGAAAGATTTTATATTTAATATTATTGGTTAGGGACTGTCTGTAAGTGGAGGGGGTCGAGAGAAGGAGGAACGATAGACTCACTCTGACGTGAGGGGGTAGACACCAGCTCCGGGGTGGAGTAGGTAAATTGGTGTCACGGTACACCTGTAAATGAAGTAACCTTGTGAGTAAAAGGGGTACAAGGGCACATCGGTAGGTCTTAGGATAAGATATATTTAAAGATGTGTACAGTAACAGGGGGTACAAGTGCACACCTATAGGTCTTAGAGAGAGACGTTAATTTTTTCTAGGTGTGCACAGTCCAGGGGGGGACAAAAACGCATTCTTAACAGGCATGTGAACCCGTAAAGGGCAGTGCTGGGTCAAGCACTGAGGGACAAGGGACACGTAGGGCCGTAAATAGGCAGTGCTGGGTCAAGCACAGAGAGCCGAAAAGCACAAGAGGCCATAAAGGGCAGTGCATTTATGGCCGGGTAAGCCAAGGTAGGGGTATGGGAAATCCCGATAAGAATGTAAGACGCTAGACGGGGGTTCTAGTCATAACTCGCTCTTCCAACTCTCGATCACCCACCATTATAGACGGGGGCGCCCCAAGCTTAGAAAAGGGCCAGGTCAGTGGTTAGGGAACAGAGTATCCAAAATTAGTGTTTAAAAATAAATAAATAGTGATAATTCATATGTGCACCTATAAAAATATAGGGATATATGCAAAGGGAAAGTATTGATTGATCTGGGATGCATCAGGAACAACCCCGGAAGATCTTAAATTTAGTTTTCATGACCCTGATTGGATTGGACCAGTATATGGAAATTCTGGAATATACTTTGCAGTTTCATCACGCAGAAGTCAAGTGCTGTTGGTAAGATCGCTGCCTCAAGTGATATGATAGAAATATGACTGACAAATTAGGTAGCCTGGTCAGCCCTGATAGAAATAATGAAACAGAAGAGAGCAAATGCTGTAAACAGTTTGGCTCTGAAGCTCTGACTTTAAAAATATTCTCTTAAAATATTCTCTTAAAATATTCTCTCAGTCTGAGCTTTGATTCTGATTGTAATGTTAAAACAAAAACTTGATTGGCTTTAAACTTAGAAAGAACCAGAGAGATAAAAACATTTTTTTTTAAATATGTGTGCTGATTTGTTAAAAATTATCCCAGAAGTAATTGAGTGATGATTTAATCTGATTCTTTGTGCATAGGTTTAAATAACAAAGAATGATACCATAAGATCTGTTATAGTTCCATAATTGTTGAAAGAAAAACTGTATAGGCACACAAATTGGCAGTAGCATTTTGGAAAAACTTAGAAGCTTATGTTTTGCTTTAAAAGATAAGATTGCTTTGACTGCAATGAAGCAGTTGTTTTTATCTCATGCTGGCCCCCACCATGACTCTGGCTTAAGCAATAAAATACCAGAGACATGTTCTGAGTGGAAAATTTGTAAATCCTATATTTACTAATGTTTGGCCAAAAGAGTAATTTTATTGTTGGATTGCCACGCAGCATCATAAAAAAAAGAAGATAAAAGAAAATTATTGTTTGTTTATGAGATTATAAAGTTGTAAACAAGTAACATAAACGGAATCCCTCAGAGTTCTCTCTCTCATTCAAAGTCAGCTAAAATGCCGTTATCTGAGCCTGTGTTTAAGTGATCAGCTATTTATAGTACAGCACAGTGTTTCAGTCAAATCATAGGCACTGAGATGCTAAAGGGCATGATAAAAAGAGTTCAGATTTAATGCATTAAGAGGGCAATTGGTAGTTAAATTTTCAACTGCCCAATGCATGTAAGAAATAAGAGATTATAAAAATAATGAATAACAATTTACACTGAAAAAAGTAATAAGTAAATTTACTTAATTTTTATTTGGCAAGTTTTTGCACAAGCATTTTTCAAGTAAATTTAACACATTTGGAAATTAAGTAAATCTACTTAACTAAGTTAAGTAAAAAAAAAAAAAAAAACGAATAAGTATATTTTATTGAGTAAAATTTAATTAAATAATATTAAACTAATGCATTTAGCAGACACTTTTATCCAAAGCGTCTTACAGTGCATTCAGGCTAACAATTTTCACCTATCATGTGTTCACGGGGAATCGAACCCCCAACCTTGCACTTTCTAATGCAATGTCCTACCACTGAGCTACAGGACCACTTCAAGATTTTGTGAAAAATAAGTGAAAATTTCACTTACTTACTTTTTTATTTTGGAAAAGTTTTTACACTAATAAAAAACCCGAAACAGATATTCTAGAAATTTCTAAATGTAAAATAATTTTTTTCAAAAAAGTTTTATCAAATGAGGGTAAATAAGTCTCTCACTTCTGTCCCTTTAAGCCAGTTTACAGCAAAGACAGTACGAAGGACAGTACGAAACACTGACCACTATAATAGTGACACACAAATTGTGATTTTCTCGTTTGGTGAGTCTGCTTGTTAACATCAGGTGTCTTCAATAATGGTCAATCATAACTCAATTAACTTCTTAATTATCTAATTAACTTCAACACTGCTTCAGTGTTTATATGAGTCCACACTCAGAGTGTTAAATTAACACTGGAGATTTTGCTGTGTACGTCTTTGGAGAGTTTATCTAGGTTTTGGAACCAATCAGAATTTTGTTGACTTATGTATTGACACAATTAGTATCCTCTGTCAGGGTATAACTGTGGTTGATTTTGAGTTGTACGGGGGCGGCCTACGAACTCCGTCGAGAGTATTGAAGCTGACTTCTGCTGATGAAATTGCAAACTATTTTCTTCAAGTAAAATTGTTATTATTAATTGAACTCATCTCTGACTCCTGGTCTTCATTGCCAAATATCTGGTCCTTGGGTTTTAACTGTAAATTCCCCTACATTTAATGGTGGAGAATGCGGGCAATCGTTCTTTGGTGACATCCCTGATCAATCATCAAACCAAGGTAGGAAAGATTTTATATTTAATATTATTGGTTAGGGACTGTCTGTAAGTGGAGGGGGTCGAGAGGAGGAGGAACGATAGACTCACTCTGACGTGAGGGGGTAGACACCAGCTCCGGGGTGGAGTAGGTAAATTGGTGTCACGGTACACCTGTAAATGAAGTAACCTTGTGAGTAAAAGGGGTACAAGGGCACATCGGTAGGTCTTAGGATAAGATATATTTAAAGATGTGTACAGTAACAGGGGGTACAAGTGCACACCTATAGGTCTTAGAGAGAGACGTTAATTTTTTCTAGGTGTGCACAGTCCAGGGGGGGACAAAAACGCATTCTTAACAGGCATGTGAACCCGTAAAGGGCAGTGCTGGGTCAAGCACTGAGGGACAAGGGACACGTAGGGCCGTAAATAGGCAGTGCTGGGTCAAGCACAGAGAGCCGAAAAGCACAAGAGGCCATAAAGGGCAGTGCATTTATGGCCGGGTAAGCCAAGGTAGGGGTATGGGAAATCCCGATAAGAATGTAAGACGCTAGACGGGGGTTCTAGTCATAACTCGCTCTTCCAACTCTCGATCACCCACCATTATAGACGGGGGCGCCCCAAGCTTAGAAAAGGGCCAGGTCAGTGGTTAGGGAACAGAGTATCCAAAATTAGTGTTTAAAAATAAATAAATAGTGATAATTCATATGTGCACCTATAAAAATATAGGGATATATGCAAAGGGAAAGTATTGATTGATCTGGGATGCATCAGGAACAACCCCGGAAGATCTTAAATTTAGTTTTCATGACCCTGATTGGATTGGACCAGTATATGGAAATTCTGGAATATACTTTGCAGTTTCATCACGCAGAAGTCAAGTGCTGTTGGTAAGATCGCTGCCTCAAGTGATATGATAGAAATATGACTGACAAATTAGGTAGCCTGGTCAGCCCTGATAGAAATAATGAAACAGAAGAGAGCAAATGCTGTAAACAGTTTGGCTCTGAAGCTCTGACTTTAAAAATATTCTCTTAAAATATTCTCTTAAAATATTCTCTCAGTCTGAGCTTTGATTCTGATTGTAATGTTAAAACAAAAACTTGATTGGCTTTAAACTTAGAAAGAACCAGAGAGATAAAAACATTTTTTTTTAAATATGTGTGCTGATTTGTTAAAAATTATCCCAGAAGTAATTGAGTGATGATTTAATCTGATTCTTTGTGCATAGGTTTAAATAACAAAGAATGATACCATAAGATCTGTTATAGTTCCATAATTGTTGAAAGAAAAACTGTATAGGCACACAAATTGGCAGTAGCATTTTGGAAAAACTTAGAAGCTTATGTTTTGCTTTAAAAGATAAGATTGCTTTGACTGCAATGAAGCAGTTGTTTTTATCTCATGCTGGCCCCCACCATGACTCTGGCTTAAGCAATAAAATACCAGAGACATGTTCTGAGTGGAAAATTTGTAAATCCTATATTTACTAATGTTTGGCCAAAAGAGTAATTTTATTGTTGGATTGCCACGCAGCATCATAAAAAAAAGAAGATAAAAGAAAATTATTGTTTGTTTATGAGATTATAAAGTTGTAAACAAGTAACATAAACGGAATCCCTCAGAGTTCTCTCTCTCATTCAAAGTCAGCTAAAATGCCGTTATCTGAGCCTGTGTTTAAGTGATCAGCTATTTATAGTACAGCACAGTGTTTCAGTCAAATCATAGGCACTGAGATGCTAAAGGGCATGATAAAAAGAGTTCAGATTTAATGCATTAAGAGGGCAATTGGTAGTTAAATTTTCAACTGCCCAATGCATGTAAGAAATAAGAGATTATAAAAATAATGAATAACAATTTACACTGAAAAAAGTAATAAGTAAATTTACTTAATTTTTATTTGGCAAGTTTTTGCACAAGCATTTTTCAAGTAAATTTAACACATTTGGAAATTAAGTAAATCTACTTAACTAAGTTAAGTAAAAAAAAAAAAAAAAAACGAATAAGTATATTTTATTGAGTAAAATTTAATTAAATAATATTAAACTAATGCATTTAGCAGACACTTTTATCCAAAGCGTCTTACAGTGCATTCAGGCTAACAATTTTCACCTATCATGTGTTCACGGGGAATCGAACCCCCAACCTTGCACTTTCTAATGCAATGTCCTACCACTGAGCTACAGGACCACTTCAAGATTTTGTGAAAAATAAGTGAAAATTTCACTTACTTACTTTTTTATTTTGGAAAAGTTTTTACACTAATAAAAAACCCGAAACAGATATTCTAGAAATTTCTAAATGTAAAATAATTTTTTTCAAAAAAGTTTTATCAAATGAGGGTAAATAAGTCTCTCACTTCTGTCCCTTTAAGCCAGTTTACAGCAAAGACAGTACGAAGGACTGGATGCACATGATAAATATTCTGCAATTAAGAAAACAGACAAAAGAAATAGCACTGTAAAACCCGATAAGTAAACTTTACTCAAACCGTTTGCCTTTACCATGTAAGTTTTAAAACTTTTCATTTAAGTAATTAAGTGATTAACTAAGTGCTGATTGTGAATTAGTGATGAACAGCTGCTGTTAACAAACAGAATCACTGAAGAAAAGAGAAACACAAGAACTACTACAACTGACTTCAGACACAGACTTAGATGAAATCAACTGAAATAAAATACATGAAATCTCTCAAGATCTGATTAAACAACCCACAAACAGCATCACCAGCTCCACTTATTAATAACCAGACTGACTTTATTTCTGTCAGACGTCTACAGAAGATCTTATTGAGAATGAACTAAGGTTTAGATGTTGATTTATTGTTTCATTTGAAGTAACCATGTTAGAGATCAGTGTCTGCTTTAGTTGGGCTCTTGACCCTTGACTTCTGTCTTAGTCTTTTCTCTGGCTGTTATAACCGTGTGTTTCTAAAACACGTTTGTTGTAAACCAGAAGCCCAGAAGAAATGCCATCAGGTGTAAATCTGTACCTAGGTGTAGGTTTTCATACTTTATATCGGTGATGATAATCATCAATTATTGAACTGTACTGTGTCTAATCTCTGATAAAATAAGTGTTGTGTAATTTGAGTGATTCTAAGAGCCAGTGCTTCTGTGATAATCAGTTAATATGAATGACTTTTCAAACAGTGTGGTCTTCTATGGTGTCAAACTGTCACACACAGACATCAATAATCAGATTATGAACCTCAACAATGGTGACCATTAAAAAAAATGCTGCAGAGCATGCTGGGAGCCATGGATGAGTTTTGTACTACAATAGTACCCAGAATGCATTGCAGCATGTTTTTTTCGTCACCATTGTAGAGGTTCATATTCTGATTATTAATGTCTGTGTTTGACGAACTGGCATAGAAGAAAAATGTATGTGTACAAAAATGTTTAGAAAGTCATTTTTATTTTAACTGATTGTCACAGAATCACTGGCTCTTAATAATGTCACTTTTACTAGAATCGCTTCTACTAAGTACACAACACCTACTTCATCAGAGATTAGACTCTGTACAGTTCAATAATTGATGATTATCATCACCAATATAAAGTATAAAAACCTACACCTAGGTACAGGTTAACACCTGATGGCATTTCTTCTGGGCTTTTGAGTTATAACAAATGTGTTTTAGAAACACATGGTTATAACAGCCAGAGAAAAGACTAAGACAGAAGTCAAGGGTCAAGAGCTCAACTAAAGCAAACACTGATCTCTAACATGGTTACTTCAAATGAAACAATAAATCAAGATCTAAACCTTAGTTCATTCTCAATAAGATCTTCTGTAGACGTCTGACAGAAATAAAGTCAGTCTGGTTATTAATAAGTGGAGCTGGTGATGCTGTTTGTGGGGTTGTTTAATCAGATCTTGAGAGATTTCATGTATTTTATTTCAGTTGATTTCATCTAAGTCTGTGTCTGAAGTCAGTTGTAGTAGTTCTTGTGTTTCTCTTTTATTCAGTGATTCTGTTTGTTAACAGCAGCTGTTCATCACTAAAGCTCAATCAGCACTTAGTTAATCACTTAATTACTTGAATGCAAAGTTTTAAAACTTACATGGTTTAAATCAAGGCAATCTGTTTAATCAAACGGTTTGAGTAAAGTTTACTTATCGGGTTTTACAGTGCTATTTCTTTTGTCTGTTTTCTTAATTGCAGAATATTTATCATGTGCATCCAGTCCTTCGTGCTGTCTTTGCTGTAAACTGGTTTAAAGGGACAGAAGTGAGAGACTTATTTACCCTCATTTGATAAAACTTTTTTGAAAAAAATAATTTTACATTTAGAAATTTCTACAATATCTGTTTCGGGCTTTTTTGTTAGTGTAAAAACATTTCCAAAATAAAAAAGTAAGTAAGTGAAACTTATTTTTCACAACATCTTGAAGTGTTCCTGTAGCTCAGTGGTAGAACATTGCATTAGCAAGTGCAAGGTTGGGGGTTCGATTCCCCGGGAACACATGATAGGTGAAAATTGTTAGCCTGAATGCACTGTAAGTTGCTTTGGATAAAAGTGTCTGCTAAATCCATTAATTTAATATTATTTAATTAAATTTTACTCAATAAAATGTACTTATTATTATTATTATTATTTTTTTTTTACTTAACTTAGTTAAGTAGATTTACTTAATTTCCAAATGTGTTAAATTTACTTGAAAAATGCTTGTGCAAAAACTTGCCAAATAAAAATTAAGTAAATTTACTTATTACTTTTTTCAGTGTAGGAGCAATTGTTGAAGAGACATGAGGTCTTTAAAATCATAATACAGACCCTGGGCTATAGATGTAATCATTTTGAATAGTTAAACCGTTGTATTGCTATTTGTTCTATGACCAGTAACTTATCTGTCTTATTTTTAGTCTCCACCATCATACGGGGCCTGATGGCTACAGCTACAGAAGCAACAGAAAATTACAATGAATTGACGGGTGTGAAAAATTAATTCACTGAGTAATCTCAGCATGATAGTTTGGAGGTATCCAATTGATTTTAGCAATTAAATATTAGTTTGATTAACATTTTTCAATGTTTTAACACTAGAAGGTGCTGTCAATGGCTCTCATAGTTCTTGAGTGCACCTTTCCTAAGCTGCAGGAAATACTGGATTCTGGAAGAAGACTGTAGAGGATGTTGCAACGGGAAAGAGTGGTTACCAGTGTGCATGGGGTGATTTCTCAATGACGGGTAAGATCCTCTTCTGGCCAATAGGGGACAACCTAAGGCAGGGGGTCACCGCCACTGGGCACCTGCCCAGAAGGGAGGTGTTATATGTGAGATGGTAGTGGAGTTGAGCGGATGCTTGATAGGCCTAGAGCATCATTAAGAGGGGAACAGTAGGAAGTACAGCAATCTGCCTCAAAATGTGAGCTCCTCCAGACCTGATCACCAGCAACCGCATTCCTTGATTGATTGTTGTGACAAGCGTCCACAACTTGATGCAACATGTATATGTATTTTAAACATTCTTAACTGAGATTTGAGATATAGAAACTTGGACATTTTTAACCTAATTAAATGATTAAGGGTTATATGTTGTAATGAATTTGATATTATAGTCTAAGTTTAAGTTTGGTGAAAAGTGTCAAATAAATAAATAACTAATATTTTGCACAGTAAGAGAGAGAGAGAGTGCTTGAGTGGAGGCAGGGATGGTGCTCTGCTTCTCTTATTGGCCTGCTAAGTAAGAGTAACCAAATCAGAGCAATGATTTTAAGACCAAAACAACCCAGCTGATTTTTCTCAAAATAAAAATCATTTATGAACAGGCAAACTTTCATACTAGATAAGAGACTAGGAACAAACTAGGTAAAACATACAGAATTTTATTATTATTTATTATTATTTTTTTAGTTTAAATCCTTCCGATTTAACACCAAAAGCAAACCTTGAATATGAGATGTTAAATATTTATGTTAAGTATGTGCACGCATGAGGATGACTACTGTATATTTTGGAGGACAATTCTGTTTCTGCTTTGTGTATATTGAGTCACTAACCTCTGGAATGAGTGTTTTATCATTACAGATGTGTTAAGTGAAATTACTTTACAGAAGTCGATAATTCTGAGTGAAACTAATGAAAAGACAATGCCAAACATGGGACAAGCTTTAAGTGGATGGGTTATCCAGCTCTGTCTGCTACTGGTAATAATGACTTGTTTTGTCTTTTATAATACTGATTTAAATCACTCTCTGGATTAATATGTTAAAGAGTGTTTATATGATTGGATTTGTGAAATTTAAGTTTCCCGTCCAAAATGGGTTTAAAATCCATGCCTAAATTTAAATGAGGGTCTAAATTTTAACAAGTTAACACTTTGTTGTTTGAATGGTAAAGGTAAATATTTTAGACTTGACGGCAGAAAAACAGTGACAGATTGGCTAAGTCCCTAATTAAATTATCCAGAGAGCACCCTCACATAAAGAAGCATGGTGGGAAAACAAAGGAGTGAATCCTGTTTATGTAATATAGCGCAAAAGCAAAAGCAGCCGTAAGGCTTTGTGGCTCCTCAAGGTCTGAATGTCGCAATAGTTTGGTTTATGTAGAACAGAGATAAGTTGAACAAAAACGTGTGGATCTCCTGGGATAGCCCCCTAATGGAGGAATACCATAACAAGAGGTTTGAATTAATTGAAATAGCACAGCAAAAAAAAAAAAAAAAATGTTTAAACAACACAATTGTAATAGGCTCTATGGAGCTGCTTATGAACACCTGTCAAGTCAAATCAAATTAATATTGTGGACACTGACAGGGCTTTTTGATAATGTATACTGTTTCAATACAGATTTACAGAAACTGAGGATGTCTCTTTAATAAATATTTGAGGGAGTCACGTGACGTGCTCATGAACCTAGTCGCACTTGAGTAGAGTTCCATACGTTTGGCCCCTTTTTGCTGATTTTTTCGTTTTATTTTAAGCTTATTTCAATAACAACACTTTTCCTAATGTCTGGCAATCGGAAGCAGCAAGAGATGTCTCCGTCGGATTCTCCGATTAAGAATAAATCTAAACCACCGACCACGGATGATATGGTGGATAAGATGGCGAATACTGTTGCACACTTTGAGGAAATTCTAAGATCTGAGTTGTCAGCGATGCGGAACGAGTTCGCTTCTCACATGTCAGTTTTTCAATCGCTATGCTCCAAAATGGATGTTCTTACAGGGGAGATGAGAGAACAAAAGAAAGTTGTCGCGGATCACGATAGGCGAGTAGCAGCGCTCGAGCAACAGGTTGTTGATTTACAGGATCGCAATAGGCGCTGCAATCTGCGTCTGGTTGGATTACCTGAAGGGTCCGAAAAAGACGACCCTATGGGCTTTTTGAAGAGATCGCTACCGGCGTGGCTCCCGTCTCTGACAGGCAAAGAGATTGAAGTGGAACTTGCTGAAGGCAAGCGGACAAAGAAATACACCTTAATTGTTGGCAGTAAGCTAACTTCATTTATCTCCTATGAACGTTCAATAAACAAAAAGACTGAAACGGAATTATATCTTTGGAGGTTCTGTTTCTCTCTCCATTTATTTACACAACACGGCGGGCAGGGAACTGTCCAAAATTATTTAATTGTTTCTTATAAATTCAGAATGACAAAAAGAACTGTATCGACATGAAATTACAGCAGCATTGAATCTGACACAGCTGCTAAACACAAACAGCAGGAAAACTATACAAAATTATTTCTCCTGTAGCTTATTTCTTCAGAATAATTAAATGAATAACATATCTAACCATATAAACAACTACATAACAATGCGAGATAGCATAATAAATCACACAATGCACACAATTCAGTTCAAACTTGCTTGTGGGACTTGGGGCTTGTTACAGCAGGAGACGGCGGGGTTTCGTGCTGAACACAGCAAGAATGTCTTGATATTCCAGTGAATCAGACAATTCCCTTTCAAATGAAAGCAGGGACAAAGAGTTCAGTCTGTCTGTCAACATTGTTGCCCTGGTGCCTGTTTTTATCCGATTGACAGCTGAAAAGAGTCTCTCCACAGTACATGTCGTCATGGGCAATGTGAGGAGGGCGCGCAGGAGACTGTTCATGTTGGGGAAAATATCACGGGGGCATGCGTCGAGAACTTCTACGAGTGTTTCTTTTTTCTCGTTTCTGATCTTGTTGGCCTTTGCCTTTCTTTTAAGCTGCTGCACAAACACAGTGTGCTCCTCTTCCACCACGGGAATGGAAAAGTGCAGGCAGGCGGGCCGGATGAGAGCCTTGTCACCAAAGGTGTCTGACCATGGAAGGCAGTCAGCAGCGGCGCTCATAAAGCCATATGTGTCGGGCTTGAAACGAGTGTTCAGCTCCATCATCTGCTTGTCCAGTATGTCATTCCATAATTTCTGTAGGTCGGAGTTTTGCTGTACAGGTGATGATTTACCCAGAGTAGAATCAACGTGCGTATTGGCTAACCTGGCCGGCAACTTCCTCTTGCGTGATCCACTGATATCCCAGCGCACAATCTCATGTTTATTCATCAGCTCATCTGTCAGTGCCATTACTTTATCAAATGCATCATTTTCATTCCTGAATTTTGTGTAGCTATCCTTGAGCCCTTTAATCAGATCAATACAATCTGTAACTGATAGTGTGGAAGATTGCAAGCCCTTAGTGGCGTAGTCGCTGACTTCAAATAACTGGTTGAATGTGACAAGCAGAAACAAAAACTTTTTTGTTTGCATTTGGTGCAGTAGGGAGTCAGCTTCAATTTTTGTTTGGCCAGAACTTTCGGAGAATGTGGCGAGGGTCTCAAAAATAGGTCCCAGGAGCATCAACACTTTACTGACTGCATTTGACCATGAGCTCCACCTCACATCACAGGATCTCTCCAGCTCCAGTGTTTTTTTGCTCTGGTGGCATCTGCTTTTGAATTTCCAGAAATTTGGCATGTCTGTGCGCCCCAGTCATAAAGTTATGCAAGCTGTTTATAATACCGAAAAACGTTGAAATGCCAGGGGACACTTTAGCTGCTGTGCACAGGACAAGGTTAAGTTTATGTGAGTTACAATGCACATATAAAGCTTGGGGAAACGTCTTCTTCAGTATCACATGTACCCCTCCTCTGTTCCCCGACATGACTGATCCGCCGTCAAACCCAAATCCGACGCACAGCCCCGGGTCCAGCTGCAATGGCTCCAGCACTTCCAAAATCTTAACTGATATAGCATCTGCCATCATGTTGTCCATTTCCACAAATCCCACAGCCCGTTCTTTCAAGGTGCCGTTGTTCAGGTATCTGATGCATACTGCCACTAGCTCTCGTTTTGACAAGTCTTTGCACTCATCTGCTAAAATCGCATAATATGTGTCCGGCTCATCATGCAAATCTGGCTTTATTTTTTTGACAAGGAGTGATGCTGCAATTTCCAGTATCTCATTTTGTATAGCGTGTTGGGGTAGTTTTCCATTCTTGGGTAATTCATCCAGTCGCCTTTTTATTTCTGGATCATATTTAGAAACCAGGTCAAGTAGTTCCAAAAAGCTCTTGAGATGCTGTATTCCAGCCACGGAAATTTTGAGTACCACCTGTAAGAAAAACTCCTATCTTTCCCCTATATGTGTGTGGCTGGGAATGTACGGAGTTTGGGCTGGCTTGCAGCCTCATCTATTGATGACAGGTCTAGCGGAGGTCGTGACAGGTCTTCTTGGGGAACGGCGTTTGTGCTAGGCTGCTGAACCCTATCCCCTCATATAACACATCAAACGCTATCATAAGTTAACTCTGCTCTGCATACTGCCAATATTATTTTCCCTCCAGAAAATGTGTATATAGACGGCCAGACGGCAATTCGTACATTTTTCACAAGGTGGCTTATTCGTACGAATTCGTACGACCACACTCGTATAAATTGTTGCCAAATCGTACGTATTTTATGAGTTGCACAATTCGTATGAATTTGTACGAATGACCTACACCTAACCCCGCCCCTAAACCTAACCGGCACTGGGGTTTAGACAAATCGTATAAAATCGTACGAGTGAGGTCGTACAAATTCGTACGAAAAAGCCACCTCATAAAATACGCACGAATTGGCCGTGAGATAGCGTTGGCCAGACACTAACGTTATCGTTAGCCTAACTTTTAGAAGCCTACTTGCCTTGCTGGTGTGAGGGTGTGGCTACTACGGGCGGACTTGATGGGGAGAGGGCGGCCGAGCAGGATGGTAAGTCGCAACTTAAAATTGCAGGAGTTTCCTGCCAGGCTCTCCTCAGATCGCGTTAAACCACGGGTTTTTATCTTTAAATTGTTGCGGTAGACGGACAGGGAGCTCATTTTGCGGGCCGCCAGACTTCACGCCCCGGTGAAAACATCCGACAGAGCAACGCTGTCTTTCTTTCCAGATTTTTCGCCGGCCACCGCAAAAAGAAGAAGTGCATTCGCGCCAGTAAGAAAGGAAATGAGAGAGGCAGGCATCCAGAATTTTCTTCTCTATCCTGCAACGCTGAAGGTCATTCTCAATCAGGGTGAACCTAAATTGTTATATTCTGCAGAAGAAGCAAGAGTGTTTTTCAGATCCCATTCATCCTCCAACTCTCACTGAACTCCAGCTGGGCGCTTGCTATCTAATTGGAGAAGAGATGCTCTTAGGCGACCGTGTCTTTCACTGTTTACTCTAATATTTACTTCTGAACTTAGTTACTATATAGTTTCATTAAACATACAGTATCGCTTACTGATCACGGTGGTATAATATTTATGTTCGTTGTATTCCTTCTCTCTTGTTTTAATTAATTAATTAATTTATTCTTATTATTTATTTTAATTTTATTTATTTTTATTTTTATTATAATTATTATTTTATTTATTTATTTATTTTTATTTACTTATTTCTTTATATTTTTATTATTAGTATTATTATTATTATTTTTTTCAACAGATACTATCTAGTCAAAATGTGACTTTGGGGCCAATGTTGGTGCTTCTGTAATGTGCAGGTTTTTGTTGACGCCACGGATCATATTAAGGGGTGCTGGCAGATCAAGGTTCGTTCTTGGTTTGGTCTGCCATAGTTTATGGAAATATGTTAATATATTTTTGAAAACTGATGGGAAGGGTGGGGATGGGGGTGGTTTGATGGTAGACTCAACTGGTTTTGTTTTAAAATTTGTATTTTGTTTTATTATGTAGTAATGCTGTTCGATACCTATGACTGACCTTAATATTCTAAGTTGTAATATTAATGGCCTAAATGGCCCACACAAACGTACAGGTTTTCTGGATTTTTTGCGAAGGAGAAAGATTGATATAGTGTTAGTTCAAGAATCCCATTTGAAAGAGGAGGATGTACACAGGTGTAATAATAAGTTTTATGAAGTAGTTTCTCATTCATCTTCGGATTCTAAAACCAAGGGTGTTCTAATATTGGTGCGGAGGACTTTAAATCTTACTATTTTAGATAAAGGTTGTGATCCAGACGGTAGAATAACACATATAAAAACAATAGTGGAGAATAGGAATATTGTATTTATTTCAGTTTATGCCCTTTGTACTCCTGAACCTACTTTTTTCTCTGTTTTGTCTTCCTATCTTTTAAAATTTTCAGATTTTGAAATTGTATTAGGTGCAGACACCAATTCTGTAATGTCGCATGTCCTAGATAGATCTGGACCAAAGGAATCACACTCTCAAGCCTTGTGTTCTGACAAACAGGCAATGTGTAACCTCGTCTTCATTGGTGGGTACTTGGCGTTTACTAAATCCTTCTGCTAAGTCTTTCACTTTCTTTTCTGCTACTCATAAATCCTATTCACGAATTGACTATATTTTCATTTCTACTTCTTTATCTTCAGCTGTTTGTGATGCAGATATCTGTTCCTTATCTTTGTCTGATCATGATGGAAATTTGTGCAGATTATCTTTGATCCCTCGACCGTCTCGTGCGCCTAGATGGGCGATTTAACCCTAAATTGTTACAAGATGAAAACTTTTGTAGTCAATTCAGAAATAATTTTGCTAAGTTTATTGAAATTAACCAAGGCTCAGTGGATAATAATAATAATAATTCCTTACATTTATATAGCGCTTTTCTAGACACTCAAAGCACTTACATGGTCAGGGGGTATCTCCTCATCCACCACCAGTGTGCAGCATCCACCTGGATGATGCGACGGCAGCCATATTGCACCAGAACGCCCACCACACACCAGCTGACTGGTGGAGAGGAGACAGAGTGATGAAGCCAATCAGCAGATATGGGGATTGTTAGGAGGCCATGATGGTCAGAGGCCAATGGGCGAATTGAGCCAGGATGCCGAGGTCACACCTCTACTCTTTTCGAAAGACATCCTGGGGTTTTTATTGACCACAGAGAGTCAGGACCTCGGTTTAACGTCTCATCCGAAGGACGGTGCTCGTTGACAGTATAGTGTCCCCATCACTACACTGGGGTGCTAGGACCCACACAGACCACAGGGTGAGCACCCCCTGCTGGCCTCACTAGCACCTCTTCCGGCCGCAACCTAGTTTTCTAAGGAGGTCTCCCATCCAGGTACTGACCAGGCTCAGCCCTGCTTAGCTTCAGTGGGCAACCGGTCTTGGGCTCCAGGGTGATATGGCTGCCGGCGATATGGCTGGATGATCCGCGAACACTTTGGAGTGCAGTTAAAGGATTTATAAGGAATAACTCAATTTCATATGCCTCTTTCCTTCAGAAAAACCAACATAAAAAGATAGTTGAATTGGAATCACAGCTCCAGAATCTGACTAGAGACAATCAGCGTTGTTTCTCAGACAATACACTCAGCAAAATCATGGCGGTTAGATCCGAGCTTAATTCATTACTGCGATCTAGGGATGTGCAACAGTGATCGAGTACTCGAGTAATATTACAATTTTCTGGGATACTGAATTTGGGATTTTCCTTAGTTGTCAGTTATAATCATCAAAATAAAATAAAATATAAACATTTGAAGTATATCAGTCTGTGTGTAATGAATGAATATAATATACAAGTGTTTTGAACAAGTATTAATGTAGACATTATTATATATTTATTTATTTTTTGTTCTGTGTTGTGTTAGTTTTTTTCTTCTGTTTTGTGTTTTGTTGTTTCTGTTGTTGTTAAAATAACCACGTTATCTGCAGCTCTTGAACATGGCACCAGCGCGTGTCCGAAGAGAAAGCACACAGAGCTGAAAGGGCTCGAATAAATTGCGTCTGGCTTTTGATAAAAAAAATACTAGTGGATATAGACCTTAAAAATATTTAGCTACCATAAACGACTCTGAGCGCTTGTTATGTGATCCGATCCGCTGTTTTGACGCGCTGCTCACTTAAAACGGTGTTGTGCTATGGCTTGCAGCCCGGTCCTGAAGGATGACAGGGTGTGGATGTGGTCCGTCTTTTCAGTTATATGGGCTAAGTACAAAAGGATAAAAGACTTGAGTTGCTTTTACATTTTTCACAAGTCCTTTTCCTCGAGCCAAGTCTGGAGTCATTTTAGGTTGAGTCTGAGTCAAGTCTGAAGTCTAAAAAATTTGACTTGAGCGAGATGAGTCTTGAGAGCCCATCTCTGCCTCATGGCTGGTAAATTTTTCATGTTCAAAAATAAAAATTGTTCTCTGATTGACTAATTTGCTGCTAAACTCCTCATATGAATGTTTTTTCAGTTAATTTGACACTTTAGAAAGTTAAAATGTAGGTACAGTAGTTGCGGTTTAGGGTCAGCAATAACTTTATCTTATCTAATTTCCAAAATATGTTAAATAATTTCGGTTTATTTTATTTATTTCTATTTTTTTGTTTATTTTATATATATATTATATACAATATCTGGCAACATTGCATCGCCGGCATTAGTCTGGCAGTAATCAAAAAAGGCAGCAGCTTACACTAAGTATTACACTAAGTGCTATTGCAAAAAGTGGCTATCTGCACCTCGGTATTGTAGTACATTATAAAACAGTATGCCATAATTAATGATGGTAAATTTGAATTTGAATTATTAAAACTGATGCCACAAAAGTTTGCCAAAAGCTGGAGTCGAACCAGCGTCGATCCCGTCAAAATATATATGACACACGGTTTATCTTCTGCACCACTAGAGGGGATGGTCTAAAAAAAGTCTATGAAGAGGGTATTGCTGACAATCTATGACATTCGGTAAGAAAAAAAAAAAAATATATATTACCTGTCAAACGTTATCAACTCTATCAAAACGCTGTCTAACACTAGTGCAGAGATCTGTATAACAAGTAACTTATAGGGTACAGATTGAAATGAAATACGCAAACACTGGCCATTAAGAGGTCAATGCTGTCAGAAGTTAAACTTTCACAAATAATGCTATAAACAGACCACCCCTAGGAAGATTTGCAGTGGGTACTTTTAATTTAAATGCAGAATGTAAATTCAAAATAGTTTAAGAAGTAAAAAAAAAAAAAAAAATGCATCACTTGCTGCAGCCAACAAAAAAGATTGCAGATTGGCGCCACCAGAGTAGCAGCCCTTCCCCCTCACCCTCCCCCGTCCAAACAAAACACAGAGTGAGCACGCCACGTACATTACATGATGGTCTCGACTAGATCACATACCATAGTGCGTTCTTTCACTGGAAATTTATCGTTAGTGATAAAATCACAGAAATCACAGACACAGATCATTTTTTTGTCAATACTGCAAACCCTTAATTTTTTTTTACTTTATTTTGATGTGCCACCCCAAGATTTACTGTGGCCTCCTCTGACCACCCCTATAAAAATTTTCTGGGGGCGGACTGGAAGTAGTGAAAAGCACATTTTGCAGGTCTGCTCACATTTATCCCCACTAGAGCTGTACCTTACTACATGGAGCCATAGGCCTATGGATACATTTGTTATAGTATAAACATTTTAATATATTGATTCCAAGGATTGCCACCGGATAAACAAATGGAAATCCATCATAGAAAATAGTAACTGTTTACTAAAGTAATCACAGTTTCAAAGTGTAATAATAGATATTAAATCATTAGATCAAATGAATTGACTCACCACTTGAATTTATACGTAATTTTCTCTGTAAAATCATACTGCGGGTGTTGATCTCCATTTTATAATCTCCAGACTGATTTCTTCGGATGTTACTGATGGTGAGATCTCTGGTTTGTTCGTTCAGATGAATGTCACTCCATCCCCCGTCAGCAGCACTGTTTAAGTTAGTGATAGGGATGACTTTATCTCCAAACTTCCACACAATCTGATCAGATCCCTGTATTTCAGTAACACCAGTGTGTAGAGTGACAGAATCTCCCTCCATCACTGACACTGACTCCACAACATCTGTCTCAACAACAAACACAGCTGGAGAATAAACACGAACAGTTAAAAAAAATATATTAAATTAATAATGCATTAGGTTAATTTTTAATGTAATACATGTTTCATGTACAATGTGAATTTTGTATATCCCATTAATTTCTTATGGCAGCCATTTTTTTGTAATGAAATATGGAATATCTTGTTTCACTCTGAAATACACATTACTACGGAGGTAATATGAAATATGTGAATGTCATTTCCCTTCCCAAAATTGTATGAAAAATGAAAAAATAAATAATAATAATAATAATCATAATAATGATTAAAAAAAAATATGAAAAAAAGGTTAAGAGTTAAAATTCATAAGTCTGTGTCCAGTCCCTTATTGTAACTGTCAGGCACATCATGAAAAGGAGAATAAGACAATGATGAACATGGATTATTGAACAGCTAAAGTCTTGTAATAAGCAAAAATGTGCCTTGAACATCTGTAAACAATTAGTATCTTAATTTCCTAAATTATTCAATTATAATTGAAAGGAAAGTTGATGTGACACAGTGGTAAACATGCCTCCGTCCAAACCTTTTGTGAGTGTTTGGCAGCCATTCAAAATTAAAAATAATCAAATTGGTCAGTGAAAACATTGGAAATGTTTTTGTCAGTTAAACAGAAGTTCAAGAGAATTAACAAATCACAGATTCTTGTTTTAATTGCCTTTTACAAAATGTCCCAACTTTCTGCAAATGGGGTTGAACAAAATTAATAAACACTAATAAATGATTATTGTTATTATTCTAAAGCATCTTGACATACAGTTAATCCACATAATGATCACACTGAGTTACTCACCGCGGACATCAACATTGAATATCTTGGATTTGGTCTCTCTGCCGGTCTTGATCTGTAGTTCATAAACTCTAGAGTCTGTGGTTTTGAGGTTTGTGATGGTCAGAGATCCAGTCGTACTGTTCACACCTAATCTGCCACCGAATCTTTCTTCATCATTCCCAGGCACAGTGGTTTCAGATGTTTCTCTATCGATAATTGCTATGAATGTGTTTTCACCTTGAATTCTCCACATCAATTTCTCAGCTCCCTGTGTTTCACTATCATCAGTGAGTAGAGTGACATTATCTCCCACCATCAATGACACTGACACTTCACCAGCACCAAACACACCTGGAATATGGTAAATAAATAAATACATTTTGATAATCCTGATATTATTTTCAAGTGCAGCAATTCCTGCTGTAAATTAAATGAAAATTTTGTCATTAATCACTTACCCCCATGTCGTTCCAAACCTGTAAAAGCTCCGTTTGTCTTTGGAACACAGTTTAAGATATTTTGGATGAAAACCTGGCCATTTGAGACTGTCCCATAGACTGCCAAATACATTTGTATGGGTTTGGAATGACATGGGGGTAGGTGATTAATGACAAAATTTTCATTTTGCGGTGGAGTATTCCTTGAAATATCCTATCTATTGCATTGTCTTGTATTAAACCTCACAACTCTGCAACTGTAAAAACTGCTTTGTTTCAGAAGAAATATCACATGCAATGAAAAACATGAACAAGTAACACACATACAGAGTTACAATCATCTGAATAGTACAGCCTGAATAAAATACATAGAACTACTGCATAAAAATTCCAAACAACCAATGTCAAATGTTGATGTTAATATGTTATTGTTAAATATTATTCCAACTTTATTCAAACATAGTAAAGAAGCCATACAAATGTTTTAATGCTCTTCAGAGATACAGGCCATCAGTTTAACCATTAAGAATTATGTAGATCTAGAGCAGTGATTCCAAACCCTGGTCCTGGAGGCGACCCAACACTGCACGTTTTGCATGTCTCCTTTCTCTGACACACCAATTTCAGGGCTGCTTTCAGCCTTGACAAAAACGGTGCACAAAGTTTATTAAATGGAAACGGTGGAGTGTTGAACTTTATGTTCTGATGACACAAGAGTTGCAAAAATGGCAGCCGAGAAGACCATTCTTTGTGTTCTTTTTGAAGAATTTTCAGAGCCTGATATGATCGGCATAAATACGTGTTAAACACTGCAAAACATCAATGTTACAGTCACTGCCCTTGCCATCCAGAATAAAAGAGAACATCCCAATCAAGTGAAGAGATTTGTAGAAACTGAAGATTTTTTATTTGTCACATTCATGGTTATATGGAGAGCATATGACCAGCAGTGAAGAAGTTAGTCAGGTCTGCTCCATGCACAGTGCAATTATTAAAGAATACAAACACAGGACAATTAGATGAAATATATGTCATGGAAAAAGTAATGAAGTAATGAGTAATGAAAGTAATGAGTATTGAAAAGTTTATGAAAGTGGCACTCCACAATACTATAGCAAAATATATAAATATGATTTTATGTTACATTAATCAGCATCTAGCACACCTTTCTAAGGAAAGGATATGGACCAGAAGACATTGCAATTACAAAAGTGATTTTTAGACAGACTTCAAGAAGTATAGTTGTGCTCTTATTATTTGAGTTATTTTGCCTTTAATGTAGGCTAAGCGTACAAACAATATGCTCTCCTGAATTTCTTTTTATGTTAATTACATTGTGTGAGCTGTCTCATACCATGTGGTTTATATGCATTGCTGCTGACTGGGCTGACAGGTTTGACACACCCACCAAACAAGAGAAAACGTATCTCAAACCCCATTGGCACACCATTTCCAGGAAACGTGTTGTTCAAGCTTGGAAACCATAGCAAAACACACAGTGCACAATGGTTTGAGCTTGAACTTTCCCCAGGTCTAAAAGTCTTTACTAATTAGCTGATGACCTGAATAAGATGTGTTTGATTAAGGAGGTTTAAAAAGGATTCAAAATGTGCAGTGTTTGGGTTCCTCCAGGACCAGAGTTGGGAACCATGATCTAGACTCTAGAGGACTGAAATCACGATCATGAACACACGCTGTCTGCGCCCTCTAGTGTTCACTATCAAACACATCTGCACAAACAACACACAGAACCAACCACTCATGTTCGGCAACTAACAATTTATTACTTCCAAACAAGGCAAAGGAAATACATTGTAAGATATTGCATAGATACTATCCCTGTAACACATTAACAAGTTTAGAAAAGATGTCTCACCAACATGTTCTTTTTGTAATTTAGAAAATGAAACACACATTTACACACATTTTAAAAAAATACATTTGTAGAATTTAATGTTTTACCCTCCATGACGTATATTTGTTATGTTTCCCCTATTTTGTTTGTGGTTTTTGACTTTAAGTATCTCTGTATGTTTGTTTTTTAAAAGAGAAAGAAAAGCATAATAATAATAATAACTAATAAAACAGAATACTCTTGTGGTGCTGTTATTATTTCACATTGTCATTTATGACAACATATGTTTGTATATAAGTTAACTTTGTATGCTAAAAAACGCTGAAGAAAAAAAAATATAGGCCTACCTACAATTGTGCAGTTTAAAAAAACGCTGAAGAAAAATTGAATTGAACAGCAAATGCGCATTTCCGGTTGATATTGAAAACGAAAGTAGCTATTAAATTAGTACAAGTAAATATGACTCACCGTGCACTAAGAATAAGAGCCAAATAGTGAACGATTTGTTCCTCATTCTGAAGTTGAATCTTACAGCATCCAAACTAAATGACAGCAGCGACTGACTACGGGTTCGCCTAGTACTCTACTGTCCAAGTCACGTGATTTCTGCGAGCTCGTTGTATTGCGTCATACTATTTGAAAATGTCCTGAAGTGTCAGGCTTGTGTTACAATTTACTTGTGTTATGTGGATTCTCAGAGATGGATACTTTTCTTAAAAGTATTTCTGTTTTTGTCCAGAAAGAAAGAAAGTCATATACAGGTGCTACTAGTCATATAATTAGAATATCTTCAAATAGTTGATTTATTTCACTAATTCCATTCAAAAAGTGAAACTTGTATATTATATTCATTCATTACACACAGACTGATCTATTTCAAATGTTTATTTCTTTTAATTTTGATGATTATTACTGACAGCTAAGGAAAATCCCAAATTCAGTATCTCAGAAAATTAGAATATTACTTAAGACCAATACAAAGAAAGGATTTTGAATGAATGAATGTATGAACATGAAAAGTATGAGTATGCACAGCACAATACTTAGTTGGTGCTCCTTTTGCCTGAATTACTGCAGCAATGCGGCGTGGCATGGACTCTTATCAGTCTGTGGCACTGCTCAGGTGTTATGAGAGCCCAGGTTGCTCTGATAGTGGCCTTCAGCTCTTCTGCATTCTTGGGTCTGGCATATCACATCTTCCTCTTCACAATACCCCACAGCTTTTCTATAGGGTTAAGGTTAGACGAGTTTGCTGGCCAATTAAAAACAGGGATATCATCCCACATAGCCAATGTCTTCTGGCCCAGATCCGGGCCACACATGATTTTTCCCTTGGCCCAAGTACTGCAACAAATGACGGCCTGGAAGTGGCCCAGAACTGGATTAAAGACTCGAGCCACACATGGACCATAACCGGCCCGAATCTCTGCCAGTTAACCAGCCTTAGCTGACCCTGATCTGGGCCAAAACAGGTTTTATTATTGGTGCCAATTCTCAGCCTTAATTAAACCAGAATCCCCAAATCTGAGACACACCTGAGCCTTATATAGCCCAGACCCAACCCAGACAGCAAGCAGTGTCGGCCCAGATCCGGGCCACATGGATATCACGCGGGCCAGATGTGGGCCGGATCTGGGCTAACACTATATTACTGTCTATATTACATTACCTTGTATATTACTATGATCGCAATTATACATTTTGTGACATTCTTTAATGTTCATACAATCTACACTGAAAAAAATAATAAGTACATTTACTTAATTTTTATTTGCCACATTTTTGCACAAGCATTTTTCAAGTAAATTTCACACATTTGGAAATTATAAATCTACTTAACTAATTTAAGTAAAACATAATAATAATAAAATAATAATCAGTACATGTAACTTGACCTGTTAAATTTTATTGAGTACATTTAAATTAAATTTTATCCAAAGCGCCTTACAGTGCATTCAGGCTAACAGTTTTCACCTATCATGTGTTCTCACTGAATCAAACCCCCATCCTCGGGCTTATTAAAGCAATGCTCTACCACTTGAGCTACAGGAACACTTCAAGATTTGGTGACAACAATAAGTTAAAATTTCACTTACAAATCTGATGTAATTAAGTAAAATCAGTTGTTTCATTAAATACATTTTACATTTTTAAATTTAATTTAATTTTACTGTTATAATGTCACAATAATACAATGTGTAGTTAAGAGTCTTTTATTAGGAACAAATAATGCAAGAAATAGCCAGCACACAGAAAGCTATGATGCTTAAGATCACTTTAAAATAGTTTAAACAGCTTAAGCAGTTAACATCCATGTTCAATGGCATATTAAACACATTACAACTCCAACATTAGCAGTTCTGTGCATAGACATGACAGCTTTTTGATCTCATTATCAAAACATGACTAACAGACTGCAGTTAAAAATAACAAATAACCAAAAACTCCTTGGCCTAGGGAATTTGGAAAGGTCTTTACACTAATAAAAAACCTGAAACAGAAGTTCTAGAAATGTCTAAATGTAAAATAATTTTTTCAAAACAGTTTTATCAAATGAGGGTAAATAAATTTCTCACTTCTGTCCCTTTTAACCAGTTTACAGCAAAGACAGCACGAATGACTGGATGCACATGATAAATATTCTGCAATTAAGAAAACAGACAAAAGAAACTGCACTGTAAAACCCGACAAGTAACTTAACTCAAACCGTTTGAGTAAACAGATTGCCTTGATTTAAACCATGTACAGTAGGTTTTAAAACTTTGCATTCAAGTAATTAAGTGATTAACTAAGTGCTGATTGAGAATTAGTGATGAACAGCTGCTGTTAACAAACAGAATCACTGAAGAAAAGAGAAACACAAGAACTACTACAACTGACTTCAGACACAGACTTAGATGAAATCAACTGAAATAAAATACATTAAATCTCTCAAGATCTGAGAATTTTTAGAAATCTTGGCCAACTAAAAAGTATAAAAAATAAAAGTTTGAGCATGTACAGCACTCGATATTTAGTTGGGGCTCCTTTTGCCTGAATCACTGCAGCAATGCGGCGTGGCATGGAGTCGATCAGTCTGTGGCACTTGCTCAGGTGTTATGAGAGCCCAGGTTGCTCTGATAGTGGCCTTCAGCTCTTCTGCATTCTTGGGTCTGGCATATCCCATGTTCCTCTTCACAATACCTCATAGATTTTCTATAGGGTTAAGGTCAGGTGAGTTTGCTGGCCAATTAAGAACAGGGATACCATGGTCCTTAAACCAGGTACTGAAATCTTTGGCACTGTGTGCAGGTACCAAGTCCTGTTGGAAAATGAAATCTGCATCTCCATTAAGTTGGTCAGCAGCAGGAAGCATGAAGTGCTCTAAAACTTCTTGGTATATGGTTGCGTTGACCTTGGACCTCAGAAAACACAGTGGACCAACACCAGCAGATGATGGCACCCCAAACCATCACTGACTGTGGAAACTTTACACTGGACCTCAAGCAACGTGGATTGTGTGCCTCTCCTCTCTTCCTCCAGACTCGGGGACCCTGGTTTCCAAAGGAAATGCTAAATTTACTTTCAGAGAACATAACTTTGGACCACTCAGGAGAAATTCAGTCTTTTTCGAAGTAAGATGCTTCTGACGCTGTCTGTTGTTCAAGAGTGGCTTGACACAAGGAATGCAACAGCTGAAACCCATGTCTTGCATACGTCTGTGCGTATTCGTTCTTGAAGCACTAACTCCAGCTGCAGTCTACTCTTAGTAAATCTCCCCCACATTTTTGAATGTGTTTTGTTTCACAATCCTCTCCAGGGTGCGTTTATCCCTATTGCTTTTACACTTTTTTTGAGCAGCCAGCCTCTTTTGCAGTGACCTTTTGTGTCTTGCCCTCCTTGTGTAAGGTGTCAATGGTCATCTTTTGGACAACTGTCAAGTCAGCAGTCTTCCCCATGATTATGTAGCCTACAAAACTAGACTGAGAGACCATTTAAAGGCCTTTGCAGGTGTTTTGAGTTAATTAACTGATTAGAGTGTGGCACCAGGTGTCTTCAATATTTAACCTTTTCACAATATTCTAATTTTCTGAGATACTGAATTTGGTATTTTCTTCAGTTGTCATTTATAATCATCAAAATTAAAATAAATAAACATTTGAAATATATCAGTCTTTGTGTAATTAATTAATATAATATGCAAGTTTCACTTTTTGAATGTAATTAGTGAAATAAATCAACTTTTCAAGGTAAGTAAATAAGAATTTAAATTTTTGGGGGGTGGACGATCCCTCCTTACCTTTCTGGACATGGACAGTAGACCGTACACACAGTTTCAGTGGAGGGACTGAGAACTCTCGGACTAAATCTAAAATATCTTAATTAAACTGTGTTCCGAAGAAAAACGGAGATCTCATGGGTTTGGAATGACATGAAGGGTGAGTTATTAATGACATAATATAGATTTTTTGGTGAACTATCCCTTTAATGCGGCCCTGCATACACGGGTAAGCTTACAGACAGGTAAACAGATAGTCTAAACTCTCCCGAATAGTTGTTTCATATGTTTCAGTTTAAGTTTGCTACAGATCAAGTGGGTGTGATAGATTGTGAACAATATTCCGGTTCCGGTTGAGCGAACGCTGCGTGTCTAACAGCCGCTGCTCTCTGGACGTTACTCACCGAGCTCTGGATTTTATCGCTCTGGACTTGACTTTGTTTTTGAGCATTTTTTATTTGTTTTCTTACTTTTGTGTGTGTGCAAAACATCAAAGACCTACAAACGGACTTGGTCGTGCTGTATCACCTGCCAAACACGAGCTCTCGCCACCATTCAGCGCCGCGGGCTGTTCTCCCGTCTTCCGTAAGTTAGTTAACACTTTCTTTCGGTTTATCGGTTGTCAGTCACACGCTAGTTTGGCGGAGGTGGTCTTCGAAAGGGCTGCCTTTTCCATAGACATGCGTCATAAAGTGGCTTAGTTGTCTGGTGTGCTGGCTAACGTGGTTTTAAAATCTGGCTGAGTATACGCGGCTGTAGGATGTTTTGCCTTTTGATGCTCGTTGTGGATTTTTTATACGTTTTTACTGATTTTTGCGCAGCATCCCAGGTCTTTTTATTGCCTTCTGGCGTGTGGAATTCTAATATGCTCTTTTACTCGTCCCTGGATCTTCATAATCTAAAACCCAAAGTGCGGTTACATCTGCCAGTCAGTCTCTACAATCACTGTGTTGCTCTTGGAATTGCTCGCCGGCCTCGCTATATACACCGGGGTTCTCGTCGCAATCAGTGTATAAACAACGCTTCTACAACTTCATCTGATGGATGTACTATACCGGTCGTCTGGTCTTCTTCTCGCCGACTGCGTACTAATAATACACGTCATGAGGATAGAAACGCTCATGTAGTGAATCTCCGTCATCCGAAATATGTCTCACCAGGTGTTACGCCAGGCATTACCTCATCCTCAACGACAGTTAAAATGACTCTAGTAAATGCTAGATCATTGTCTAATAAATCTTTTATCCTAAATGACTTTTTTACCTCTCATTCCTTGGATTTTTTATTCGTGACTGAAACATGGTTAAAGAATGGCTCTTGGTGAACTATCCCCTTCAGACTGCTCTTTCTACAGTACACCTAGGCCAAGTGGACATGGTGGCGGCTTAGCAACAATTTTTAGGAACTCATTTAAATGCAGACTTCTGCCTGTAGATGCCTTTTCTAGCTTTGAGGCACAGCTCTTAAAAATTGATCTAAATGGCCCCATACTCTGTGTATTGGTGTATAGACCTCCTAAAGTCAATTCAACTTTTATTCACGAGTTTTCTGAGTTTCTGTCCAATCAAGTGTCTCGCTATGACAGGTTAATGGTGTTGGGTGATTGTAACATTCATGTCTGTTGTCCATCAAAACCTTTGGTCAAAAATTTTATGAGCCTTATGGACTCACTCAGTTTTATACAGTCAGTCTCTAGCCCTACACACTCCTTAGGCCATACACTGGATCTTGTTTTGACTCGTGGTTTTTCTGTGCACATCTGTGAAGTAGCTGATGCTGGCATTTCTGACCATTTCCCTGTAGTGTTTGAGCCTGTTATTTCAATTGTAAAGCCTTCAAATTCTCTGCCTGTACATTATTCACGTGCGTTTCATGCTACGACTGCATTTGAATTTTCTGAGTCTTATTCCAAGCTCATTTCAAACTCTACTGTCAATTCTTTATCAGTCTGTATGGATACTGAACAACTGGTTGAAATTTTCAACTCCGCCTGTTGTACTGCTCTCAATACAGTTGCTCCACTTAAACGTAAAAACCGTAAGGCTATAACTAGTCCTCAGCCCTGGTTAAATGCAGCTACTCGTACTCTCAGACAAGAGTGCAGAAGGGCTGAGCGCAGGTGGAAAAAGGATGGCCTCCAAGTCTCTTACCAAATTTTAAAAGACCGCTTAGTTGCCTATCAAAAATCTGTTCATGAGGCAAAATCTAATTACTTCTCACACATAATTGCAAAAAATGCAAATAGGCCAAAAGTACTTTTTAAAACCATAAATTCAGTTCTTAATCCTGTTGCTTTTTCAGTTCCTGTTGTCAATCCTGAGACATGCACACAATTTTCAGAATTTTTCATTCAGAAGATACAGGATATTAGATCGCATCTCCCTTCACCTGACATAGACAAAGACAACTTTCAATTGGTCCTTCCATCTAGTAGCTTTACTACTTTTAAACCAGTTTCCTTAGCTGAATTACGTAAAATAATTTCTCAGATGAAACTTACATTCTGTCAATCAGATGTTCTGCCTGCTCGTCTGTTTAGAGAGGTTTTAGATACAATCAGCCCCACCCTCTTAACTATAACAAACAGCTCCTTAATAAACGCTGTATTTCCAGAAAGCTTTAAACATGCTATCGTACAGCCTTTATTGAAAGGATCTCATCTAGACCCTACCGTGCATAACAACTACAGGCCTATCTCTAAACTCTGTTTCATCTCAAAGGTTTTGGAAAAAGTTGCTCTTTTACAGTTTGGCTCCTATCTGGATACTTTTAATATTCTAGACCCATTTCAGTCCGGTTTTAGAGCATTGCACAGCACTGAATCAGCATTGCTGAAGGTCACGAATGACATTCTGCTGTCTATCGATTCTGGGTCTTCTGCCATCCTGATTCTTTTAGATTTGAGTGCCGCATTTGACACTATCGATCACGACATTCTTTTAAATCGTCTTCAGTGCGTTGTTGGAGTCCAGGGCCAAGCTTTGCAGTGGTTCACCTCATACCTAAAGGGGAGAACTTTCTCTGTGAATATTGGGTCATTCACTTCTCCCGCCATGCCTATTCAATGCGGTGTTCCGCAGGGATCCATTTTTGGCCCTCTTTTATTCTCCCTCTACATGCTTCCTTTAGGCTCAATATTCCGGAAATATAATATAAATTATCACTGTTACGCTGACGACCTTCAATTATATCTTCCAATCAAATATGCCAACGACCTTTCCTTAGACCGTCTGTTCTTATGTCTAAATGAAGTTAAATCCTGGATGTCAAATAACTCACTGCAACTAAATGAAAATAAAACCGAAGTGCTTCTACTGGGTCCTGCTGCTACCAACAACTCTGTCAAAACACAGTTAGGTTTTTTAAGTAATAATTTGCACAATCATGCCAAAAATCTTGGTGTCTATTTTGACCCTCTTTTTCAATTTGACAAGCACATAAATGCAGTTGTGAAGAGTAGCTTTTTCCAACTTAGATCTGTAGCAAAAGTAAAACACTTTCTTTCTAGAAAAGACCTTGAAGTAGTGATTCATGCACTAATTTCCTCTCAACTAGACTACTGCAATTCGCTCTATATTGGCCTACCTCAATGTACACTTTCCCGTTTACAGATGGTTCAAAACTCGGCAGCTAGATTGCTGACAGGAACTAGAAAAAGAGACCATATCTCCCCTGTCCTTGCCTCATTGCATTGGCTTCCCATAAAATTTAGAATAGATTTTAAGATCCTTCTTTTTGCATACAAAGCATTGCATAACTCGGCCCCGGATTACATTTCTGATCTTGTAAAACCTTACACAGCTGTTAGGCAGTTAAGATCTGGAGATCAGTTACTTTTATCGGTTCCTCGTTCTCGCTGCAAATCAAAAGGTGATCGAGCTTTCTCTGTAGCTGCCCCAAAGCTCTGGAATGGTCTACCCTTGAGTATTAGGGCTTCTCCATCACTGGATGTTTTTAAAACTAGCTTAAAGACATATTTTTATACCTTAGCTTTTGAGTGATACTGTTTATGTATTTATATTATTATTATTTTTTTTTTTTTATGTATATATAGTTGGTGTTTTATGTATAATTGGTCTGTTGTATATGATATTTGCTTTTATCTCCACTCTTTTCTATTTTAAATCATGTTTTACTGTAAAGCACTTTGGATCAGCTACAGTTGTGTTAAATTTGTGCTATATAAATAAACTTTGACTTGACTTGACTTGAATATTATATAGTCAGGTAATTACATAGCCTAGTTTTGTTTTAGTTCAACCCTTTCTTTTTTTAGAATTAGCAAATAAATTAATTAAATAAAAATAACAAATGTGAAATAATCAACAAAAATAACAAATATCAAATAATATAATTCCTCTTCACAATAAAAAAGAAAAAAAAAATGTAAATAGCCATTTAACAAAATAATAATAAAGATGTAGTATGCTTTTTCTTAGCATCCATTTGCTTGTCAGTTCATTGCTCTGTTGAGAATGTTTTGAGCATTCGCCATGACCAAACGTACTCCTGGACACGCGTACCTCAAGCAAGCAAAGTTTGGCTTTATCAGTCGAGAATTTAGGGTATATGTTATGATACACCTTGCTCTCTGGAATACACTGCTGTCTGTCACTGATCTTTCATACATTCTCAGTTCAGGACTCTAGGGAGGGGTCAAAATGCAATGGCTTTGAAAAACACAAAAGTGTTGTTCCACAAAAATTGTCACAAGTCACGCTTAGTTTGTATATGTGCACATACATGTCAGGTCATGCGCAGACTATCCTGTCTCTTTGAGTTTGAATCTATATTTATATACACCAGCTCCACTGCATAAGCAGTAGACCCCGGACACGTCCACTGCGTAATCTACACCCCTGCATGAAGGATTCATCCAATGGGCTAGTTGCATATGTCCGCCATCTTGGATTTCTGGTCTTGCGAGTGTGTGCAAATATTCTTCTTGTTGTGCTAAACGTCAAAGCAGAGAACCGGAGAAATCCAAATATTACCTTCAATATGTTTACAGGATTTATAATATCACTTCAAATGCAAATAAGAAATACACTGATATTATTACTAAATGTAAACTGAGCCAGTGGATTTGAAACGTGTGTATGTTTGGGTCCGGCGAATGAATTAAATACACTAATGTTCCCAAATGAAAGTTGAACTCATGGTGTGTATACACAGCTACATAATGTATTTGTATCTTACCAATTATGTAAATTAACAAATTTCTTATTTCTCAAAAATGTTTGTATTACATTGAGTTTTTTTTTTATGAAATATTTACCTCGTGAGACGTGGGGTGCGATTTATCTTCATAGTATCCATTTCTCAATTGTGCACAATACATCAGTCTTTTATCTGTTTTATCCATAGTAAATGCAAAAGAGTAACAATATATGCTGCTCATAGACAGATAATTTATGCTGCAGATCTTCCACAAAACTAAAATAAACATTGATAAAAATATGCATGAATGCAAACAGCGATCTTTTAATACAAACCTACCATTATTACATTACATTTATGTTACAGTTATAATAAAGTTAATAGAACATGCTTTATCAGAAATATTTGTGCGTCTCGTTTGACAGTCAGATAACAGTCAGAACAAAACCAGCTCTTCGAAAATGAAATGTATTGCATATTTGAGTGGTTAGTGTTTGAAAGAAGAAATCCCTGTGGACTGATCAACCTGATGCTGACGCTGATCCGCATAATCAACAGAAAAATAAAGCAATCTCCAACTTATCTTGATGAATTTCCACACAGAGGGACGCAAAAAAATTATTCCAACTTTAACTTGATAATGAGCCAATTCACCTTAAGGAGGTTAATCAATATACTGTATAATTCAAGAGACTAAGACTTAAGGTTCTTCATTTTTTTACAATTGTTTTAAAATTTATACACATCAATTTTACTAAATTCATATTTCATTTATATTTTGTGTAAATTCATGTTTAAATTTAAAATTGTGAATAAAGGACACTTAGTAATTAACCTCTGCTGCATTTTAAATCAAAAATCACATTTAAAAACAAATACTACTGAGATTAATATATTGATGCTATATACAAAGTAACGTGACTGCAAACTAAACCAACAGGGTACTAGAACTGCGGTCCTGAAACTGCAGCTGTCGCTATATCGTCCATTACGGTAGGTGGCGCTATCACAAAAAACTAGGGTCCTAGAACTGCGGCCCAGATCTGCGGTCCTGAATCTGTTGCCTCCGGTTGTGCAGGAACATACTATTGCACAGAAGGATCACTGTATGACATTAAAGTACCGCGAGAGCGATAAGAGAGCACACATATCCAATGCATTCGAATCGCTTTCGCGGTACTTTGATGTCATACAGGTGATCATTCTGTGCAGCGTTGCTTCAAGTGGAACGCGCCTAATATAACTGCTCTCCCTCTCTCATAACTGATACGAGGCGTGACTGTTTCCTACATGTACAGGTTATTTTTCAGCAATAGGAAACCGGGACGTTTGGTCACCCTGTGTATGTGTGTGTTCTTGCATATGGTTTATAAATATCTGAAATAGGCATTACAATGTAAACATGGTTTTTGAGGACAATTCCTGTGCCCTCCTAAACCAAATGGCTTTAAAAAACACTATACGGTGTTTAATAGAAATTTTGTAAACATGCATTTTCCGTGATGGATAGAGGTAGAGTATGGGCATATACATTATAGAATACCGTTACGTCTATGGAGAGTCCCTGTAAACTACATATGCGTGTGTGAGAGAGAGCACGAGAGAGAACTAAAAAGCATGGTACACATTGCTAGAAACATCATACAGCGCTCGCTGTTCCTGTCAGACTTCAGCGAGTTTATCCTCCTTGTTGTAATAGTCCACATTCGCCGTAGCGCTGCCGTCTTCGTGTTTCTTCTTCTGTGGTTTTCCTAGTTCGTGATTGGTCAACTTCAGATAAATCAACAAATCGGCTCGTTCAACCGCACACATGTCACGAATTCAAACCGATAGCTCACGAACTTTTTAGACATGTTTAAAAATGATCGGGAGGTCGGGAAGTGCTCGTAAGCCACTCTGCTCGGCTCGCATTTCATCGCAAATGATACGAGCCGCGACCATACGAGCATGATATACGAACCAAAACACGAACAAAACATGATAAACAATATAACTATAACTGCTCCTAAAAACAGCTTGACTGTGAAATAAAAATTCATGCATTTGGCACTCTAACTGGTCAGTTAAGTGGCAGAATGACCCAAATGAATGTAGCTTCTTTTGAGTGGACTAACATTTTGCTTCATAAGGGCAGTTCACAACTGGCAACATATAAAATGTGGGTGTCTTTGTAGTAGAAAGGCAATTTATTATTATTATTAAATCGGTGAGATGATTAGATAGGGAAACTTCAAGACCCATAATGCACTGGGGGATTCGTATAATGCCCAATTTGGACTCCCTACCAAATTATTACCCTCTCATTGAGGCGCATGATTGTATAATCATACCCCCACCCCCGCAACTAACCTTAAACGTAACAATACTGGAGCCTGAGGAAGTTTCAATCTGCATGGGGCGAAGGGGGAAGCTGATGCTTGAGCGCGTTCACGGAGGCGCGACTCTGATTTTTTTTTCCGTTTGGCTCTACAAACCTCGAAGTTATCCTCATATGGCTGTTACGATAGTGAAGCAGGTTTATGACTCATGTTGATCGATATCTACAGACTAAGCGATTTATGTCAAACGGTTTAAGAAAATGATCCACGAATTGATTTTTTTTCTTTGTTTTTTTGTCATCTGCTTGGTAAGTATGAATGTATTTTTAATGACGTCTTTAACATCGCACAGTAGGCTAATGATGTTTAAGTCAGAGGATTTACATATAACACGACAGTTAAAATGTCTACATGTAAATTTCAAGTTATGATGAATATATTATGAACAAACTATCTACAAATATATTTATGAATTAACATTTAACATTAATAAATATGTCCTGCAGGTGTTTCTGTTGCTGAGACAAATGGAGTGAAGTCATTGTCAGTGATGGAGGGAGATACTCTTATTCTAGAATCTAATGTTACTGAAATACAGACATGTGATGAGATAGAGTGGACATTTGGAAACATTCGAATAGCTAGAATCAAAAGAGTGAGCGGTATTTTTACCACATCTTATGAAGATGATTTGAGATTCATAGACTCCAGACTCCAACTCGATAATCAAACTGGATCTCTCACCATCACAAACACCAGACCTGAACACTCTGGTGTTTATAAACGAACTATCATGGTCAGAAATGAGCAATCAATCAATAGTTACAATGTTACTGTTTATGGTGAGTAGATGTTTACCATTTTAATAGAAGGCATATTCCTGACTTTTCATTTCCATGTTACTGAAACAGTAACTTTGCTATAATCTGCTTTTTTTCCCCATTGGTCTCTTACACAGCGTAGTTCTATATGAAATGTAAATCAATATAAATGTAAAAAATATTAAACTGATTAAATGTTTCAATGAGTCATACCACAATAAACTTGGACTCTTAACATATTAAATCACTGACAAAGCATCCCTCATACCTAGTCATTTCTTCCTTGTTTTTTTTGTTTGTTTTTTTTAGCTCTGTTGCCCATTCCAGTAATCTTCATTGACACGTTACCATCCGCTTCATCATCTGAAAGATCATCGAGGATCTTCTTGTGTTCAGTGGTGAATGTGAGAGATGTGACTCTTTCCTGGTACAAAGGAAACAGTTTATTGTCCAGCATCAGTGTGTCTGATCTCAGCATCAGTCTCTCTCTTCCTCTGGAGGTGGAATATCAGGAGAACAACACCTACAGCTGTGTAGTAAAGGATCCTTTCAGAAACCAAACCACACATCTGGACATTACTGACTTCTATTTGATTTCAGGTTGGTCTTAGACTTTTTGTGGTGATTGTAAATTAACTGATCATCTGAATTTATTTATTTTGTTTTCCCTCTCAGACTCTTTCCATTGTTGTGGCACTGTTGAAGCTGTGACCCGATTGGTCATCACTGCTGTGGTGGGCATGGCTGCCGTGGCTGCTGTTGTTGTTCTGGTTTATGACATCAAATCTAGAACAGGAGAGAAGAGAACAAACATCAACATCAGAAAATAATCAATCATATCTTGTAAATAAACAGTTGTGCAGATGTAAAGGTTAGAGATGTTCTGATGCCCTTTTTCTCTTCCCGATACCGATTCCGATACCTGGGCTCAGGGTATCGGCCGATACAGAGTACTGATCCGATACCTGGGTGTGTATCTGTATATACAGCTGTATACACTACTAGCCCTGTGTAAATTGCTAGAATTATTTTATGGTGTGCTTCAGACTTATCCCTTAATAAAACATGAACAAATACATGGTGAACTACTGTATTTATTAAAGTATTTTTATTATCTGACATGAATTTGACAGTAATATTATTATTTTCTTAAGCGAAAAAAAACTTCAAATGCAGCCAAAAATCTAACACCACAAACTAAAAAAAGTATTTTAGTTTTACAATATAACTGTATAAAAAACTCCAACAAATAAGTCTAGGAATATAAAAAATGATATATTAATCAGATAATCTCTTTACAACAAAATAAGTAAAAA
Organism: Carassius auratus; assembly: GCF_003368295.1. Lineage (NCBI taxonomy): Eukaryota > Metazoa > Chordata > Actinopteri > Cypriniformes > Cyprinidae > Carassius > Carassius auratus. Next base: position 256,163 of record NW_020528776.1, read on the forward strand.
ACAAGCCGTCTAGCATAATTATTATTATTAATAGAGACGTACAAGAGTACAAGAGTAGCTTAATATATTGTCAATTTACTCACGTACTCACGTTTTCATTTCTTCTTCGCTGCTCCCGCTTTCTCTTGTGAAGGCAATAAGGAAGTGACTAATACTACAATTCATCTACTGGCTGCTTGATGCTGGATGCAAAAGAGAGTCAATCCCATAGACTCCCCATGTTAAAATGCCCAATTTTACAGCAGAAAAAAACATGTTTTCAGCCTGGTGCAAAAAATTATTTTGGTCTATATAGCTAATTTTGCCCTTCATGACAACTGTGAGGGTGGTGAATTTTTTTATAACTCATACGTTTAAATTATATTAAGCCTTAAATTTCTGCATAATTAAGGGCGTGGCCACTTGAGTGACAGGTGAACTGCCACTGCTGTCAAAGCCGTCGCGCTAGGTGGGCGTGGCTTCAGCAACCAGCTCATTCCCTTTTGACCCTTTTTGAATGTCCGGGAGAATCCCACGGTGACACGCTGCCAAGATGGCGACGGCTCGCTCTGCACACTTTAGGCTTCAAAAACCAGGCGGCAAAGAAGTCGACCGGAAGTTGAAGTCGGCCGCATGCCGCCATCTTGTAGCAGAACTTCAATTGCGTTAGCATTCCCATTGACTCCCATTCATTTTGGCGTCACTTTGACAGCAAATAACTTTACATCTGAGGCATTTAAAGACTCCGTTTGTCCATTATTTATTTATAAAGTTACACGACAATGTATAAAGGGCTCCATTACCTTCTATGTTACATTATGGCCCCGTAGAAACAGTTTTTGTAAAAATAGGCTAACGATTGCGTCATAACCACTCGACTCTCTGTCGCATTACCGTACAGACAGGAGGAGAAGCTCGCAGGCAATTAACTTAATATGGCGTACTGGCGTTACATTTTAAAATACTATTCAAAATAATTAATCAGAATACTTACTCCTGCTCACTCACGACAAAGAACTCCCCGCTCAAACTCGCTGTCTCTGCAAGATTAACGATGGCAGTTTGCACGCACAGCCACTAGAAGATTTACATCTGTCAGACAGGTTGCTGACGTCATCAAGCTTAGTTTGAGTCTGCGTGTCAGAAACGGAAGTGCTAAAAATAGCTAAAAATGGGCTTCACTTGTCTCAATTGAGTTCCAATGGGGTCGCTGTGTCCATTTCTTTTACTGTCTATGTCAAAAACTCTCTCCAGGAGTCTACAGGTGACGTCACGGACACTACGTCCATGTTTTTATATAGTCTATGGTGGCAACACAGCACCACTTGCTGTGTTTACAATGCATTCTGAGCAGCGAAGAAGAATCGTGCAGCGGCAAGGCAAAGCTAGCGGTCATAACTAGTTCTTTTTTAAGTCAGTGCACTTGTTTTAATTTCAAGTACACTAAAGTGAATATGATATTGTTCAAGATAGAAATATTTATCTGTATTATATCTTTATAATTGTATCTGATTAATTATAATAAATGTATTATATATTTTAATTTAATGTCATTAATGTTATGAATATGATTAAACATATTATAGTTCTGTCTGTTATCTAAGAATATACCTCAGCTTTTTTTTTTCTTATTGGACACAGGTCAGGACTGATTTATAACTTTATAAAAAAAATAGGCCTGCATTTAGGTTGCAGTTTGGAAAGTAAGGAGAAGTATTCAATCAGCCACTCCTAATAATGGGCCAATTAAACAAATGAAACATTAAGCATCCTGAACAACAACATCCTTTCTCCATGTGTCTATGACTCCCATTCCATTTAGAGTGGCAGTATCAATAAGTCATCCATAAGTGCATTCCTCTGAAGAGTGTAAACTGTGTGTTTAAATGTGGCTCTGATCCATGCCTATTATTAAAGGTTGACTTATAACAGTTGTTAAAATGTTCAGATATTCAGAAAAAATTATAATTCCTACAGCAGGAGTCTACAAACTTGGTCCTGGAGGGCCAGTGTCCTGCAGAGCTTAGATCCAACCCCAAGTAGACACACCTGAACCATCTAATCAAATGCATACTAGAAACTTCCCAGCAGGTGTGTTGAGGGAAGTTAAGAGCTAAACTCTGTAGGACACCGGCCCTCCAGGACCGAGTTTGGGCATCCCTGAGCTACAGGAAGTGCAGTCAAGGAAAAGCAAACAAAGGTTTACAATAACATTTTATTTTAAAGGCCCTTTAAAAAAAAAAAAAAAAAAAAAAAAAGATGTTTGAAATGTACATCTAATTAATTGAAATTGAAAAATAATAACACATAACAACATGCCACTTGGGACCACTGTGCCAATTATGGCGGCCCATCTTATACCCAAGGGTTTCTTATCTTTTTATTTCAGTATAAAAACTATAACGTCTTCTCCCCAAATCTAAAAACATTGTCTACAAACTTCTCATTAACAAACAGGCACAAAACCTTTGATATTCAACATAATACTGTCACAGATCACAAAATACGAATAGCGATCCTCAAAACATGTTTGGGCTTTGGCTGAGGAAATTGCACATGTTGATAATCAGGTTAAGTTAGAAAATTACAAAGGTGCTCAGATGGTTGTGATTTTCTCTAAGATATCTCTGGTCTGATATTTTGTGTCATCTTTGAACAAATAAAATAATATATATTCAGGTGGTCATCTGGGGTCATTTTACCTTATACCAAACTGAAAAAAGTGGTTGCAAACTATTTATTTAAGCAACATTTAAATAAAAATTTTGAAAGTTTGTCAACTAAATTTATTTATTTAAATGTAGCTAAAATAAATTGATTGCAACCACTAACATTTACATTTTTTTTTTAGTAAATTCAACGAAAGATTTTTTTCAGATGATTCCAAGATCTTTAGCAGACATCTCACAGATGTACTTGTGCTGTCTGGGTAGTTGGGATGCAGATAAAATTAACTTTTAAATCTGTCATTTATAATGTCTAAATATATAAATGCAAATATATATATATATATATATATTGTAACAGAGTGAAGAATCACATGACAGCGAGAAGTGCAAAAAAAGGCCCCGGAGTGTGGTTTTATTAATAGAGCAACTGGTGACAGGAAGAAGGAAGTGCAGGAGTGCTGGTTGGCTGGTGCACTGATAGTGGGGGTGTTCCAAGTGTGGCGTGTCATGGATGTTTATTGCATTTATTGTGTCGTGTTCTCCCGGCAACAGCCATGAATGAGATGACTGAAACACAGCACAAAACACAGATCAAGCGTTTAAAGGATGAAACCTGTTCGCTCTATTACTGCCATTTCTCAAAATACGCCCTTATTAGCTCTCAGTTACTGCCTGTAATGGTAAAATAGACCTACGGCAGATTTTGAACTATGACAATTATTGTTATTATTATTTAGTGATTTTAAAATAAAGTATTAAAAATGTACATATGTTTATAATCATTTTCACTATTTAAATGTTCATCTGAAGGTTTTCCAATCCTCATCACTGTTTTAAACAATGAGGTGTGAGTGCTGTTTTTGATTAGTGTTTTTATGCCTCAGATCTGTTTTGTCCTGTGTTCTGATTGGTCCTCTCTGCTCTGGTGAACGTGTATATCTATGTGGCAGTATGCATTAACTACGTAAGGGGTTAAACACTAGTTCATTAGTAAATCGGAGAAAAACCTATTACTCTCAGTGGTGGTATTCTTCACTGATTGCCGTGCTCCATAGTGAGGTTCCATGTGTCTGTGCTTTTGTGCAAGTGTGGTGTTTGTGGATTTTGTTGTGCCCTTTTTCTCTTTATTCTAGATAGGATAGTTCTGGGACCTATTCCTGAGAGGAGCTGGATGCCGATACCCAATCTGTGTATTGTTTGTAACTGTGTTGTAATGTGAATTACACATTATTTTTTGCGATGTACTAGGTTATTGTTTAATAAACAAATCTTTTGTATAATTTTTCACCGAACTGAACCTGTGAGCTTTATTCTCGTTTAGAATAATTCCCCTGTTATATGGGCTTTAAATTCTGTTGTCCTTTAATTCGTACCTGCCACATATATGCTAGGCCTGTCCAAAAAAAAACTAAATTGCAATGACATTGACCATTCTGGCATTCAAGGCTAAGTATATCCCATCATGCATCATGTTATGGAAAGAAATCAAGACCTTTGGCCGAGATCTCACGAGAGTTCACGGAAAACTTTGCAGTGTACGTTAAAAATTATGAATAATTATATATTACCCAGAATTTGGTGGCAAAACATATAGTGTTGCACTTTTATTGCAACGGTTATCACTTCATTAGAAGCACCACAAGTGTTTCATCTGAACAGACATTTAGAAGTTTATTTTAAAAGGCAAAGTATAGAAAATTAAAATAAAGCTCTGTTAACACTTGTATTTTTACAACACTATAATGTGTCCAATCTGACACACACTTGTGGTCTTCACCACCACTTGAACACTTGAGCCAAATACAGGAAATACGTCATGTACGGAGACAAGTGGTCAAGTGCAAAGACCACAAGTGTGAATGTTTAGACAAGCCCATTAATGTCAACATCAGTGAATCACAAAATAATCACAAAACATAAAAAATTATCAGGTTTTGTAAAATGTCACACCAAAATGTTCAAAGTAGGTTACTAACAGGGAGTGTATACACGATCTGAACATTAAAATCATGTGTGCAGAACATTGAGGGTCAGTTTGCTGATACTCTCTACAGGATGTGGTGTACTGAAACTCAACAAAAAACAAAGTGCAGTCAGTATGATATGAGAAGTGAAATAAATACAAACCCAGACACAAAGAATTAATGTATGTGGTCAAGTCAGTTCTTCAGTGTTCTCTATTCAGCTTCTTTTGAGAAGTTTGGAAACTAAGGAAAGGTTTTTGTTAATGCCACAGTGAACAGAAGATACTGAAGATAAACCACAAGAACCAAGACGATCTGCAGACATTGAAGTTAGATCAGAAAAAAAGACTACACTTATATTAATAATTTCGTCAGATTATGGCATTTCTAAGTAAAAAAAAAAAAAAGTGAGAAACGAAAGGCAAAATGAAGAACCGAAAAATACCATACCACAAAAAATAGCCTGTTTTTTTCTGAATAAGCTTGTAGATTTACTATGGAAGAAAGGCTTCTTTACCTGCTAATATGACTGACTCACCTCAAAACCACCTTAATGTGAAATAAAGACAGTAAACAAACACACAAAAAAATCTAATGCAAGAAGCTTTTGAGACTCTAGCAGCTTGGTTTCTGAGTCAAACTGAATCCTGCAGCTGTCTGAGTTTAACTCAGGCCAGTTTAGTGGCAGAATGAGCCACATGAAGGTGGTTACTGTTGAGTGGAAAAACGTCTCTTGCTGCTAACAATGTGTTTACTATTGCATGTGTGTGGTTGAATGATGGGTGAATGGGCAAAGACATTATTTTCAAATACATAACAACTGCTGTACATTCAGCCTAACACAATAGGCTACCACAAAAATGGAGCCTAAAAAAGTAAGACTGTTGGGTAAATACAATATGACATAATGAGAGACACAGAATAATTTAGCACAATATCATAAGAAATAGAATTAACCAGGATGTGAAACTGAACTACAGTACGAAACCAGTCGAGCTGTTGTTAAAAGAAGCGCGTTCTCAGACACAGTCGCGTTCACATTGATGAATGCGCGCTGTCTGGAGGTCCTGCTGTTTAACTCCAAACTGTATTACCGATGAAATATCCCTGCCATAACGGATCAATACTAATCAATTTATTTCAAATGGCTAAAGAAAATGACCCACTCTTTTTTTTTTTTCACTCATGTTTCCTCATTATATACAATATATCTATAAACTAAATATAAATTGCATATAAATGTGTTTTGGGGAAAACATGTAATGAAAAAATTAGTGTAATAATGGGAGTAATAATGAACAAGATTTTCATAATAACATATAATATTTTATAATGTGCAATAAACATGCTTTTAGTTCCTGTGTCCTCGTACTGTATGAGGACATGTATGAAATCAACATCCTGTTTCGTAACAGAAAGTCATATTTTGATTTGAAACTTCATAACATTTTCCTGAGATGTTGATTTATGACACATAATTAAAAAGTATGATCATATTTCCATAAGAGTGTCACTGAATTAATTTCAGACATTTATGATGACCAAGGAGAGAAAGTGGTCATGGGAGAAACATCCAATCATTTGGTATCTCTAGGAAAGCCCTGAATGTGCTCTGAACAGGACATTCAGACTAAAACTTTGGCATGTACAGTTTCAGAGAAATTGACTAAAATATAATAAAAAATATGAGGATGCAGGGTCTTAAGTTGTTAAAGTGGTTTTGAGGAGAAGTCAGTCATGTTAGCAGGTAAAGAAGCCTTTCTTTCATAATAAATCTACAAGCTAAAAAGGTTGTTGTGGTACGGTATTTTTCAGTTCTTCATTTTGCTTCTCATTTCTCACTTTTTTTTTTTTTTACTTAGAAATCCAATGATCTGAGGAAAGCATTAAGATAAGGCTAGTCCTTTTTCTGATCTAACTTCAATGTCTGCAGATTTTCTTGGTTCTTGTGGTTTATCTTCAGTATCTTCTGTTCACTGTGGCATTAACAAAAACCTTTCTTTCATTTCAAAACTTCTCAAAAGAAGCTGAATAGAAAACACTGAAGAACTGACTTGACAGCACACATTAATTATTTGTTTCTAGGTTTGTATAGTTCCCTATCTGTCGGTCACTATGAGTTATGTCGAACGACATAATGGGGTCTCACTTGGGAGGCCATTCATCTCTGAGTTTAAGAGAAAACGACAATGAAAATTGGCTAGAGGATTTAACATACCTGAGCCAAATAAATAGGTCGACAGGTGCATCCACTCATTAGATTTTTGCTTCGGAGATGAGTAGTTGATGTATCCAGTCTCTACAAAGCCTTCAACTGTGTGTTCGAGAGCTGTTCCTGGTTGGTGTGATGGCGCAGTACAGCGGTGTCCCTGTAACGGCGATTCCCCTGGGCGCTTTGGCTGAAAGAGCAGTTTCTAAAAGACCAAATCACGGACGATTCGCGTCTTTTTCAAGATGCCGTTTCTTCCTTGTCCGTCTGGGTGCGGTCGTTTCCTGTCTTTGGTTGATGGTCACGAGCGTTGTCTGCAATGTCTGGGCGTCCAACACGCTGAGGCTGCCCTTGTGGATGATTCATGCGTCTATTGTGGGCGTATGAACATGGCAGCGCTGCGATTGCGTCTCTCACTCCTCAAGGGGAGTGGAGCAGACCCCTCTGTCGCCACCTGTCCCGGTTTCTCTGGCTCGAGCAGGGGACCGCCGGCTGGCGCTCTGGGAGATCTGAAGGTTACAGTGAGAGCTTCTCCGCCGGGCCGCGGTGTCCCTGTAACGGCGATTCCCCTGGGCGCTTTGGCTGAAAGAGCAGTTTCTAAAAGACCAAATCACGGACGATTCGCGTCTTTTTCAAGATGCCGTTTCTTCCATGTCCGTCTGGGTGCGGTCGTTTTCTGTCTTTGGTTGATGGTCACGAGCGTTGTCTGCAATGTCTGGGCGTCCAACACGCTGAGGCTGCGCTTGTGGATGATTCATGCGTCTATTGTGGGCGTATGAACATGGCAGCGCTGCGATTGCGTCTCTCACTCCTCAAGGGGAGTGGAGCAGACCCCTCTGTCGCCACCTGTCCCGGTTTCTCTGGCTCGAGCAGGGGACCGCCGGCTGGTGCTCTGGGAGATCTGAAGGTTACAGTGAGAGCTTCTCCGCCGGGCCACGCCCCTCCCGTAGCGCGTGTCCCGTGTAGCTGCCGATTGATTCTGCTGGGCCGTCTTACAGCGGCCCCAGTGTGTCTTTTGGTGCGCCGCCCGAGGATCAGATGTAGATTGCTGCATCTGGGGATGGGTTATCGACGTCTGAGGATGAGGATTTGGCAGGGCTGCCCCCCTCGGGTGTTGTCGCTGCTGCTGAATCTGACTTGGAGTTGTCAGCCATGCTTGCCCAGGCAGCTGTGAGTATCGGGCTGGAGGTGACTACACCGCCCTCGCGGCTGGACGATTGGTTTCTCGGTGCGGAGCGCGGCTCATAACCTCGTTCCCCGGCATGTTGTTATCACAACAGATGCCTCCAACACGGGTTGCCATGCAACCGACGCAAACTCACGAATCACGGGAAATGGCGACTCCATCACCAGACGGTCCAGCTGATCTGGAGTCGATTTGGGGAAGCCCAGGTAGACCTGCTTGCTTCCCATGAGTCCTCCCACTGCCAGCTGTATTATTCCCTGTCCCAGGCTCCCCTGGGCACAGATGCACTGGCACACAGCTGGCTTCAGGCTCTATGCAAGTATCCACGATGCAGTGGATGGACGGCCGGTCCCTGGGGAGTCACGACCTGATCGTTAGGTTCCTGAGGGGTGCCAGGAGGTTACATCCTACTAGGACACCCCAGATTCCCTCCTGGGACCTCTCTATTGTCCTGGTGGGACTTCAGAGGGGTCCCTTTGAGTCGCTGGATTCAGTCGAGCTTAAGTTCCTGTCTCTCAAGACAGCTCTCCTGGTCACGCTCACTTCCATCAAAAGGGTTTGGGACCTCCAAGCATTTTCAGTGCAAAGTGAAGTGAAGAGTGCCTTGTGTTCGGGCCGGCCTACTCTCACATTGTCCTGAGCCCCGGCCGGGATATGTGCCCAAGGTTCCCACCACTCCCTTCCAAGACCAGGTGGTGAACCTGCAAGCGCTGCCCCTGGAGGAGGCAGATTCAGCCTTGGCGTTGCTGTGTCCCGTAAGAGCACTTTGCATATACGTGGACTGCACCAAGAGCTTCAGAAGCTCTGAGCAGCTCCTGTTCTGCTTTGGAGGTCAGCAGAAGGGGAAGGCTGTCTCCAAGCAGAGGTTGGCCCACTGGATAGTGGATGCCATCGCCTTGGCGCACCATTCCCAAGGCGAGCAATGCCCCTGGGGGTGAGGGCTGTCACGCTGTCTAGTCTCTGTTTCACTGGGTGTCCACTAGTGGGCTCACGTCCCCTTTCCTGTTCCCTCTTTTGTATATTGGACTGATTTTTGGTTTTGACCCTTGGGTTGTTTTTTGACTTTGATTTGGATTATCCCTTAATAAAATACCTGCAATTGGATCTCTCGCTCTCCCTGTGTCTCTCTGGGTACACAAATCATCACAGGACTCCATGTCCGAGATCCAGCGGTATGTCTGTTCATATTTCCTCCCCAGCCACCGAGCGGGAGAGGAATGGTTTTGAGGGTACCCGACTGGTCGTGTTTCGGGGGACCAGGGGGGGTCGCTCAAGAGTGAGTGGTCGAGAGGAGATTCTGCATCACTCTCCACTATGGCCCCCCGTCGACCCTGAGTTCGGGAGGAATGGATGGGAGCCGCCGTCTCACCATTGTGGACGGAGAGGGGAAAGGAGGCGCAAGTCTGCCGAGCCAGCGCCGCTGCACAAGATGGCCCCCAGTCCAGTGCCGCTGCACAAGATGGCCACCAACCCAGCGCCACTGCACAAGGTGGCCGCCAGCCCGGAGCCACTGCAGAGGATGTCAGCTACAGTGGGCTTTCCAGAGTTGAGTCAAGTTCCGGTTGAGCTTCCAGAGTCGAGTCATGTTCCCGTTGACCCTCAAGAGTTGAGTCAGGTTCCCGCTGACCCTCCTGAGTTGAGTCAGGTTCTGGTTGACCCTCCAGAGTCGAGTCATATTCCCGTTGACCCTCCAGAGTTGAGTCAGGTTCCAGTTGACCCTCCAGAGTTGAGTCAGGTTCCAGTTGACTATTCAGAATCAAGTCAGGTTCCTGTTGACCATCCAGAGTCGGGTCACGTTCCAGTTGATCCTCCAGAATCAAGTCAGCTTCCTGTTGACCTTCCACAGTCGAGTCAGGTGCCCGTTGACTTTCCAGAGTTGAGTCAGGTTCTGGTTGACCCTCCAGAGTCGAGTCAGGTGCTCATGGACCCTCCAGAGTCAGGGTTAGTCACCGTTGACCTTCCAGAGTCAGGGTTAGTCACCGTCGACCTTCCAGAGTCAGGGTTAGTCACCGTTGACCTTTCAGAGTCAGGGCTAGTTCCTGTTGACCTTCCAGAGTTGAGTCAGGTGAGTTCCGGGTGAGGACCACAAGTGTGTGTGTGGTCGTTTCAATATCTGATGGGACACGTTATTGTTAAGGTAAGAACAATGGAAGACCAGGGTGGGATGCAGTTAACAGTCTTTAATGAATAAAGTAAATAGTCCTCGATGAATAATTCGAACACAAATCACAGGCATTAATCAGAGCAAGAACAGAAACTGCCAGATGACTGGATCTAAGAAAATCAGCATAAACTTCCACGAGGACAGAGGCAGGGACCCCGAGATGCATTCAGCCAGTCAGAAATAGTGAAGACTGCAGAAAGGGTGAACAGCCAAGGGCAGGCGCTGAACAGGTACTCTGCAAACAGGCACAGCTGGATAATACACAGTCTGATGGCAGTATAACTCACAGCAGAATTTATGATTTCACTTTCCACTGATAAGACAGGACAGGACTAGAGAACAGACGTTTCTCACGAGAGGTCATTGAATAATCCGACAACAAGACAGGGCTAGGAAGAGGGTATAAGAAGCAGAGACAATCAAGAGAAAGAAAGGGGACAGGTGAGGAGAAGGGAACGAAAGGGGAAACAGCTGAAAGAGATAATGAGTGGAGGAGTGGATGTGTGTGCGTGATTATGTGAGTGAGTGTGCGAGTGAGTGTGTGACCACAAGAGGGAGACAGAAAAAGAGGAGAAGAACCCAGGATCATGACAGTCATAGTGTTGTAAAAATGCAAGTGTTAACATAGCTTTATTTAGATTTTCTATGATTTGCATTTTAAAATAAACTTCTAAATGTCTGTTCAGATAAAACACTTGTGGTGCTTCTAATGAAGTGATGACAGTTGCAAATGGCCAAAGTAAACACTTATCTTTGCACCAATAAAAGTGCAACACTTAATGTTTTGCTACAAAATTCTTAGTAATATAATTAGGGGTTCAAGCACGCAGTGCTGAAACCCTATTGTATCTGTTGTGATTTTTTTTATTATTATTTTTCTCTGCTAAAACTGATCGTGCAGACCAAACCGTAAGGCCTAGAAAGCTGAAACTTGGCCAAAAGGTAGAGCTCCCCGAGGGGACATTCTGACAAAGTCTCAGCCCAATCGGCCAAATGGGGGCGCTACAGCGCAAAAAACAAAAATTTTGGACATTTTTGGCCGTAAATCGTAAACCGTTAGCCATAGACTCAAAAACATGGCATCGTTGCAATCCTTGGGTTAGCCCGAACAAAAGTGTACAGCTCCTTTTTGAGGTCTACGACGCACCGTTTTCTCGCAAAATCGAGCTATATCCGAAACCTACTTTTGCGAACTAGTCCTAGGATTTTCAACCAATCAGAACCAAACCACTTAATAAATATTCCCTGGACACTCAATATCAATAATTATCAAAAAAAGTTGAAATTTCAATTCTTACGCGAAACAGTACGCCAAAGCGTCTGTACTAACGTTAGCCAAATGCTATTTTAACTATAACTCTTGAACGGAATGAGATATCTTCACCAAACTTGGTACACATATGTATGACCTCAATCTTTGGTCAAATAAAAAAATTGCGCATCTATGCCACTTGGGGGCGCAATAAGATAGAAAAAACACATAAATGGCTATAACTAGGGAACCGTTGGCTCGATCTACTTGAAAATTGGTATGCAGTGTCTTGGTCTGAAGGGGCACAAGTACTTATGAGGACATTTGCATATCTCAAAAAACATGGCCGCCATTGGCCAAACAATTTTAAGCACCTATTTGAAAGGGTTAACGGATGTTGATCGGAACGAACCTCGCTGGGTACGTTCGACTCCTGAACCTTAAGGTTTGTAAGAATTTTGAAAGAAATCGGCCACTAGTTGGCGCTAACGAGTTTTATGGCTCTGTAATCACGTGGTGTTTCACATATCAACACAATCTGCATATCATTTGATAGATCTCCTCATAATGCACAACTTTGCCTCAAGAACCATTGGTGTCAATCAAACCGTTCATTAATTATTCACAACTATGTAAAAAACCTACTTTTGCGAACTAGTCTTAGGTTTTTTACCCGATCGGAACCAAACCACTGCAATAATATTCTGTGGACTCTCTAGATCAATAATTATCAAAAAAAAATGTTGAATTTTGTACTTTGGTTAGCGTTAAAGGGGTAATTAAGAAAAGGGGTCTGGCCAAACATACCCCAAAGCCTATAAAACCTAAACGAAAACTCCAAACTTTATGAAACTTGGTGAGAACATGTAACAGGTGACTCTTAACAAGTATGCAAAGTTTTATGGAGATCGAACCATAGGTGGCGCTATATCAGTAGAAAAGGTCTCAAAACACAACATTTATATGGTAAATGGCATCAAATTGTTTGAAAATGCTCATATATTCACACAAACACTAGATCTTCATATCATATCATTCATAGATCTCCTCATTCTGAACAACTTCTGGGACTAATGTTGTCAATAAAGCTGTTAATTAAATATTCAAGATTATATAAAAAAGTTACTTTGGCAAAGAAGTCCAAGGCTTTAAGCTGAAAATCAATAAAACCACTGAAGTACAATTCTCTAGACTCTGAAGTTCAATAATTATCAAATACATGTTGAACAATTGCATTTGGACAACTATAAACCAGTGATTGTATAATATGTTCTTTTCACAGTGTACACAATGACCTATTAATACAAACAGAAAGCCCACAAATTATCAAAACTGTGTAAAATAATGCATAATTTCATTCTAAACAAGCATGCAAAATTTAAGAGATTGGGCAAAAAAAATAACACTATAACAGTTATGTTTACAAACAGTGTTGTTTGAGTAAATGCAATTTATAACCACTAGACGGCAGCGGAAGACCACTAATGGGCTCATTCAGCCAAGTTAAACAGTACTGTTTTCATGAATTCATGCCAAAACATTAATAAATTAACTGTTATAACATTTTTAAACTCATTGAGTCAATGTTTTCCATTTTGTTCATACAGATATATCAGTTTTTACAATTTTGCCACATTATGGTTACAGTTTAAACTGAAAATGACATCTATACTCTTAAAAAGAGAAGACTTAAAATACATTAATTGTCACCTATCACTTATTTCAAATCCCTACATCTGCAACAAAATGTGTGTGCATGTATATGTGTGTCTTTGTCTTTGTGTGTGTGCATATGCTTATAGAGTATTAATATATTAATCTAATAATTTACTTTCAGTGTGTGTGTCTGTCTGTTAGCCTATTCTCCATTTTGGATGTGTTTAATGGTCATCCATACGTCCAGGTTGGCTCTGACCACCTCAGATGCCTTAAATGCTTGAACCCCGTAAATGCTGCTTGCAGCTTTAATTATTAATTATTTTTAACGTACACTGCAAAGGTTTCCTCTTGTGAGATCTCAGCCAAAAGTCTTGATTTATTTCCATAACATGATGCATGATGCACTTAGCCTTGAATACAGGAGTGGTCAAGGTCATTGCAATTATTTATTTATTTTTCAGACAAGCCTAACATATCTTTATATGTTCACCAGAGCAGAGAGGACCAATCAGAACACAGGACAAAACAGATCTGAGACATACAAACATCAGTCAGTATCAGCACCCACACCACATTGTTTAAAACCGTGACGAGGATTGGAAAGCCTTCAGATGATCATTTAAATAGTCGACATGATTATAAACATATGTACATTTTGAATACTTTATTTTTAAAATCACTAAATAATTATATCAATAATAATAAAAAGAGCTTCCAATAGACCTACATAATGTTTTCATAGTTCAAAGGTCTATTTTACCATTACATTACCATTTACTTAACTAAGAGCATATGGCATATGGGTAGCAGTATTCAATTTGGAATGTAATATGCAAAATGACAATGCAATATGTAAAATGGCAATGCATTTCTGTATTCAAGACGTTAAAATTAGTATTCATTTTACATATTAAAACTAGTGTGTGTAAAGGCAAATGAAAATGATGTATTAAATATTATTATCTATTTAATTTTCATTTAGCACCAAATGTTGCACAAATGTATTGGAAAGTGTAAATGTAAATACAGAAATGCATTGCCATTTTACATATTGCATTTTCATATTGCATATTACATTCCAAATTGAATATTGCTACCCATATACTTCCATAAATAAGGGCGTATGTTGAAAATTGGAAGTGATAGAGCAAACAGATTTCATCCTTTAATGACATGATGGCGGCATTTGATCTGTGTTTTGTGCTGCGTTTCAGTCATCTCCTTCATGGCTGTTGACTTGAGCTGCGAGAACAAGACACATTCGGTAAGTGACCGATACTCACTGGTTTTGGGGGGCATTAGGGGAATTTTTAGGGGAAAGGCAAAAGGAGTGTTTGAAAATGAGGACATGTAGTTGATGTGTACAGGCAAATTGGTATTAGTTTACAGTAATGGAACTTTTTTTTTTTTTTTTTAAATATAGCACCAAGGCAAATGGTGAACTTTAAACTGATTTCCACAAAAAATATTTTGACCTTTACTCTTAAAATAAGGGTGCAGTTCTAGACATGGTCAATATGTTTTCTGTTGCTTATGTTTGACCTTGAAAGAAAACAAAAGAAATTCTCTCATACCACAACACTCTCTGCTTTAAAAACTAACTTGAAAACAGATTTTTAACACATGCAGGTAATTAAACTAAATATTCTTCACATTTTCACATATTATTTCAGCTAAATGAAAATGAATAATAATAATATAAAAAATGTTATCTTATAGAAATAAAATAAATCTTTAATCAGCCTAATGTGGTTAACAGGTCAAGAGCTAAACATGATCTTAAAGAGATACTCCACCCCAAAATGAAAATTTTGTCACTAAGCACTCACCCCCATGTCGTTCCAAACCCACAAAAGCTTTGTTCAATGCATCGCTTTATTTTAAATCAAAGCTAAATTCACATAGAACAGCGTATCATTGTGGCACGAAGGACACAGAAGAGCATATACAGTATACGTCATATAATGGAAAGACACAGAGGAGACTGTTGAGAAAGGAATTGTTAAAAAAGTCCTTATTTTTGTTCGCTTACAGAAAGTGTTCCTGCCGCTTCATATGACCCAGATTGCACATCTGATAGCAGATTGACTATTCTGACGATGACTTTCATAGCTTTTGATCCTTGACACTTTTATTTACTTGGCAGTCTATGAGACAGTCTCAAGCCTCAAGGTTTTCATCCAAAATATCTTAAATTCGTCCCCTTGGAATTATAAGGTTCTATCTGCATTCTGAGTAGTTTTGAGATATTGAGCTTCAAAGTTTTTGTGTTCCATTCAACTGTGTAGATAAAACCTTATTGTTTTTTTAAATAAAAAGTCCCATAATGTACACAACATAAAAAAAAAATCTATCACATAATGTAAATACGTTGACACAGAATAAGAATATGTGAATAACTCAATTTTGACAAAATGTCAGATAGAACATTATAATTCCAAGGGGACGAATTGTGTTCTGAAGACAAACTGAGCTTTTATGGATTTGAACAACATGAAGATAAGTGATTAATGACTAAATTTAAATTTTAGGGTGGAGTATCCCTTTAAGATGAAACACATGAATCAGACCATCAGGAAAAAAAAAAAACATTATTATGATTATCATTTATTTATAATTTGTTTTTTAAGCAGGTCATAGCTCATTAGTTTAACATTAGTTTAACATGAGTCAAATGAATAACCAATTTGGAAGAGCTTTAGGAACTAACATAAAGCATCTGTTTCAAATAGAACACAAAGATACCATGCTGTAATTATACCTTCAGTAAAAAAATAAAAAAGGCCTTGTTATACAGACAAAATGTTATGTTTCTCTCATATCACTGTTTTCATTCCAATTTTACACATTTTGGTTTATATAGCATATTAATGTTATATTGAAAATTTGACTTAAGTAATATTTCTAATGAAGGCTCGAATATTCACACTTTTTTTCTTTCACAGACACACTAAGACTGTCTTCACAGTGTTTTGTTCAGGAAGCCCTCAGTTTCCTGTGGAACTGTTTAACTGTGGCTGAAACAATTTGAGCTATAAAGTTTTTAAATGGAATGCATAGTCGATATAAAAAATTGGATGACGAGTAATTTCTTACTGCTAAATTCAGAAAAAACAGAGGTGTTAATTATAGGACCTAAAAACTCTGCTTGTAATAACCTAGAACACTGTCTAAGACTTGATGGTTGCTCTGTCAATTCTTCGTCATCAGTTAGGAACCTAGGTGTGCTATTTGATCGCAATCTTTCCTTAGAAAGCCACGTTTCTAGCATTTGTAAAACTGCATTTTTCCATCTCAAATATATATCTAAATTACGGCCTATGCTCTCAATGTCAAATGCAGAAATGTTAATCCATGCATTTATGACTTCAAGGTTAGACTATTGTAATGCTTTATTGGGTGGTTGTTCTGCACGCTTGGTAAACAAACTACAGCTAGTCCAAAATGCAGCAGCAAGAGTTCTTACTAGAACCAGGAAGTATGACCATATTAGCCTGGTCCTGTCCACACTGCACTGGCTCCCTATCAAACATCGCAAAGATTTTAAAATATTGCTTATTACTTATTAAGCCCTGAATGGTTTAGCACCTCAGTATTTGAATGAGCTCCTTTTACATTATACTCCTCTACGTCCGCTACGTTCTCAAAACTCAGGCAATTTGATAATACCTAGAATATCAAAATCAACTGCGGGCGGCAGATCCTTTTCCTATCTGGCGCCTAAACTCTGGAATAACCAACCTAACATTGTTCGGGAGGCAGACACACTCTTGCAGTTTAAATCTAGATTAAAGACCCATCTCTTTAACCTGGCTTACACATAACATACTAATATGCTTTTAATATCCAAATCCATTAAAGGATTTTTAGGCAGAGCGCAGTCAAACCCGTTTTACTTGACTCTTGGGTGTTAATGGTGACTCGACCTGACTCTGGACAGTCAGCGGTCACTCGACCTGACTCTGGACGGTCAGCAGTGACTCGACCAGACTCTGGAAAGTCCACGGGGACCTGACTTGACCCTGGAAGATCAACGGTGGCTTCCATCTTGTGCAATGGCTCCGGGTTGACGGCCATCTTGTGCAGTGGCGCTGGGCTGACAGCCATCTTGTGATGAATCTCAGGTATGGGTCCACAGAATGGGCAGTAATCAGGAATGCCATCCGGTATGTCAGAGATATTCAGAATCGGTAACAGTAACAAGAAGAGATCGGGGCAGGCAGCAAAGAATCACAGTCAGTATAACAATCCAAAGGTCAGACACGGAAGGAATAAACACGAGATATGCTCGGAAATGTAAGACAGACTAAACAAGATGCAGTGAGTTGGCATGAGTGTGCTGCTTATATGTGTGTGTGTGTGTGTGTATTAGCTGCAGGTGTGTAATCAGATGCAGGTGTGTGTGTGCACAGTCCCAGGTAAGAGGCAGAATTAGAAATGGAGTTCTGAATGGGTCCTGAGTGAGTCATGGCTGGAGTTCCCTCTAATGAAGTTCATGGGCACTCCAGCTGACAATCATGACACCATAAAGGAGATGACTGCAACAGCAGGTTTCCCACTGAGGCTAAGCAGGGCTGAGCCTGGTCAGTACCTGGATGGGAGACCTCCTGTGAAAACTAGGTTGCTGCTGGAAGAGGTGCTAGTGAGGCCAGCAGGGGGTGCTCACCCTGTGGTCTGTGTGGGTCCTAGCGCCCCAGTGTAGTGATGGGGACACTATACTGTCAACAAGCACCGTCCTTCGGATGAGATGTTAAACCGAGGTCCTGACTCTCTGTGGTCGGTAAAAATCCCAGGATGTCTTTCGTAAAGAGTAGAGGTGTGACCCCGGCATCCTGGCTCAATTCGCCCATTGGCCTCTGATCATCACGGCCTCCTAACAATCCCCATATCTGCTGATTGGCTTCATCACTCTGTCTCCTCTCCAACAGTGAGCTGGTGTGTGGAGGGCGTTCTGGCGCACTATGGCTGCCGTCTGGTGGTGGATGAGGAGATACCCCCTGACTATGTAAGCGCTTTGAGTGCCTAGAAAAGCGCTATATAAATGTAAGGAATTATTATTATTATTATTAACAAAGCACAAAACACAGATCAAGTGCAGCCATCACATGGGGTTTTATTAACAAAGTTCGGGAGGAGCACGATCAGATAATCATCCAGTTTGGCACAGGTGCATCTTGTTTAGCTAATCATCTTAACTAGCACACAAGCGTGTATATATATATATATATATCCAGTCTTCTAAATATGCCTACTATTCGCCTTCAGATTAGATGTAAGGGTGAACTCGTGAAGTGGTTAAAGGGTGAAACCTGTTTTCTCTATTGCTGCCATTTTATTATTAATAATATAATTATTATTTAGTCATAAAAAAATAAAGTATTCAAAGTGTACATATATGTTTATAATCAATTCGACTATTTAAATGTTCATCTGAAAGCTTTCCAACCCTCATCACTGTTTTAAACAATGAGGTGTGGGTGCTGATATTGATTCGTTTTCATGCCTCAGATCTGTTTTGTTCTTCACTTCACTTGTCGTGGAAAAATTTAAATCAACTCTCATCAGCATAAGCGACAGACTCATTCTGAGGTATAATTAAAAAGAAAGCTTTTATTCTTTGCAAAGAAGGTCAGAGTGCAGTGAAACCGACCCAGGAAGAGGGCAGTCCTCCACCTTATATCCCTTTGCTGGGTCAAGGTTACAGAGTCTTAGCAGCTGTAAATTTCCACACATAGCAAGGAACACTCTCTATGGGCGGTTTCTCACACATTTAGGACTTAGGTGACCCCCTCAGGTCATCCTCGGGCCTTGTTCCCCCACTATATGGCCCAATGACCCTCTCAGGTCATTCTCAGACATCTGTTTTCCCCCCATGTGTCATCCTTCTGAACCACACAGCAATTCTAAGAAAACACATGCTTATATAGGCATACAGAAGCAATGTTCAATGAATTTTTCCACCGCACACTGTAAACCCTAATATTGTATTGACTTAAAAAAATCAAGCAAGAGAACATAAGCACTGATTGGTGGATTACAAAATTTAGTCAGTTTGGTCAGTTTGGTTGCTGAACTACATTTCAAGAGAACGTTTTTCTTCGTGTACTATGTTCGGTGAGTAAAATTATGTAGATATAAAGTTGTTTTGCATGATTTCTACTAGTGAAATATGTTAATTTAAATCCTTATGGTACGTGATTTTGAGATGGTATGATTATTGAAACGACAACTTAAGTATTTGATGAAGTGGCCCAATCGTTTTCCTTTGAGAGAAAGAACATGGCAGCTAACATTACTGCTTAACTCGTTAGACCCACTGAAAAAGCTAATAAGTTGACTGAACTAAATTGATTGAGTAAACTCGTTGCCTCAATTTAATTGAGTAATGGAGTCTCCCAAAACTTACATAATTTTATTTAACTTGACGGTTTTGTAGATTGTACTTAAATCACTCAGTTCACCAAACTTGGTGCTTATTTAATGTACTTAAACGATTACGTTCACTTAACTTGGTATTAATTTCAAGTGTACTTATATATTTAAGTTAACTCAACATGTAAATTTAACTGAAAATTATGTTCTTATTTTTGACCGTGTGTGTATGTGTGTGTGTGTCTGTGTGTGTGTGTGTATGTGTATGTTTTAGGCCTGTCCAAAAAAAAAAAAAAAAAAAAACACACCCAAATTGCAATGACCTTGACCACTCTGGTATTCAAGGCTAAGTGTATCCCATCATGCATCATGTTATGGAAATAAATCAAGACTTTTGGCTGAGATCTCACGAGAGGAAACCTTTGCAGTGTACGTTAAAATTATTAATAATTATATTACTTAGAATTTGGTAGCAAAACATTAAGTGTTGCACTTTTATTGGTGCAAAGATAAGTGTTTATTTTGGCCATTTGCAACTGTCATCACTTCATTAGAAGCACCACAAGTGTTTCATCTGAACAGACATTTAGAAGTTTATTTTAAAATGCAAAGTATAGAAAATCAAAATAAAGCTCTGTTAACACTTGCATTCTTACAACACTATAACGTGTCTCATCAGATATAGTGAAAAGACCACACACACTTGTGGTCTTCACCCCCACTTGAACACTTGGGCCAAATACAGGAAATACGTCATGTAAGTAGACAAGTGGTCAAGTGCAAGGACCACAAGTGTGAATGTTTAGACAAGCCCATTAATGTCAACATCAGTGAATCACAAAATAATAACATAAAAAATGATCAAGTTTTCTTGTAAAATGTCACACCAAAATGTTCAAAGTAAGTTACTAACAGGGAGTGTATACAGGATCTGAACATTAAAATCATGTGTGCAGAACATTGAGGGTCAATTTTCTAATACTCTCTACAGGATGTGGTGTACTGGAACTCAACAAAAAACAAAGTGCAGTCAGTATGATATGAGAAGAGAAATAACTATACAAACCTAGAAACAAAGAATTAATGTGTTCTGTCTAGTCAGTTCTTCAGTGTTCTCTATTCAGCTTCTTTTGAGAAGTTTGGAAATGAAAGAGAGGTTTTTGTTAATGCCACAGTGAGCAGAAGATACTGAAGATAAACCACAAGAACCAAGACGATCTGCAGACATTGAAGTTAGATCAGAAGAAGGACTAGCCTTATCTTAATGATCTCCTCAGGTAATTGGATTTCTAAGTAAAAAAAAAAGTGAGAAATGAGAAGCAAAATGAAGAACCAAAAAATACCAAACCACCATGGTATGGAATACGCTGGTAGATTTATTATGAAAGAAAGGCTTCTATACCTGTTAACATGACATTCTCCTCAAAACCCCTTTATCCTCTTAACACCCTGCATCCTCATATGAGGACATTATATTTTAGTTGATTATTAATTTTGTTGATTATTACTCCCATTATAACTTATTTTTTCATTACATGTTTCCCCCAAAATACATGCAAATTAGATTAAGTTTATAGAGACATTGTATATAATGAGGGAACCTGTTTGGTCAGTTTAAATGCATTTTAAATAAGTTACACGCACAAGCAGAAAGAAAAATGGTATGAATCATTCTGATATAACATAGTTGAGAATTATCTTAAAAAAAAAAAAACCTTTAATTTGATAATTAAAAATAATTGATTTAATAAAACTATTGTTTAAGCCTATGCATATGAAATTGAGTTCCGATGTCCTCCACCAAGGACATAAGATAATTTATGAATGAAATACAGGTGCTGGTCATGTAATTAGAATATCGTCAAAAAGGTGATTTATTTCACTAATTCCATTCAAAAAGTTAAACTTGTATACAGTATTATATTTATTCATTACACACAGACTGATATATTTCAAATGTTTCTTTCTTTTAACGGACAACTAAGGGAAATCACAAATTCAGTATCTCAGAAAATTAGAATAATGTGAAAAGGTTCAATATTGAAGACACCCGGTGCCACACTCTAATCAGTTAATTAACTCAGAACACCTGCAAAGGCCTTTAAATTATTTCTCAGTCTAGTTCTGTAGGCTACATAATCATGGGGAAGACTGCTGACTTGACAGTTGTCAAAAGACAAGAGGCAAGAGACAAAAAGTCATTGCAAAAGAGGCTGGCTGTTCACAGAGCTCTGTGTCCAAGCACATTAATAGAGAGACGAAGGACAGGGAATGATGGGGTAGAAAAAAAGTGTAAAAGCAATAGGGATAAATGAACCCTGGAGAGGATTTTGAAACAAAACACATTCAAAAATGTGGGGGAGATTCACAAAGTGTGGACTGCAGCGGGATTCCTGCTGCTGACCAACTTTATGGAGATGCAGATTTTATTTTCCAACAGGACTTGACCCCTGCACACAGTGCCAAAGCTGGCAGTACCTGGTTTAAAGGGGGGGTGAAATGCTCATTTTCACTCAATATCCTGTTAATCTTGAGTACATATAGAGTAGTACTGCATCCTTCATAAATCCAAAAAGTCTTTAGTTTTATTATATTAATAAGAGAAAGATAGTCTGTACCGATTTTTCCCGGAAAAACACGAGTGCCTGGAGGCGTGACGTGTGGGCGGAGCTAAAGAATCCCGAGCGCGAATAGGCTTTTGCGTTGAGAGCGTTTGGAAGCTGTGACATTTCCGTGAGGGAAAACCCATCATCCAAAACAAACCATGGCTAACAGTCAGATTCAGCGTATATTTATGATCCAGAATCAGATCCAGAGGCTGAAACTGAACGAGAGCAGCAGCAGCAACGACTCGCTCCGAGCGGGGCTCGAACCCGGGTCTCTGGCATGGGAGGGGACGCACTAACAAGGAGGCAGAGATATTTGAAGCAGTTTTACTCACTGCCTGCGGTTCCAACACACGATCGTGACCCTTTTTCCTTGGGATTGCATTATCCTTAAGAAATAAACGATACGCAAATCCGTCGTCAAACTGGGCTTTGTTTGTAAAACAAGCATCTTCGAAATGCAGGGAACAAACACAAACACTTGCACAACTCCGTTGATGCTCTGTAAAAATAAACTCCATCCACTGGTCCCTTAATGCTGTTTTTTTTGGTAATCTGTGCAGGGTTGTCTTGCCCTGGCAACCAAAAACACACTTCCTTTCGCGACACTCTCGCTCTGATCAGTGAATGCCTCTGCTCTCAGTGCTCTGCTATATGGGAGCGTGCTCTCTTCCGGCAGACGTGTCCTCAGGACCCATATAAGGAAATTCCGCTCCATTTAACGTCACACAGACCCATACTCGAAAAAAACTTTACGAAACTTGTGGCAAACCGGAAGGAGTATTTTGGGAACAAAAATACTCCTTCAAACGTACAACTTAATTTTTGAAACTTTGTCCATGTTTAGCATGGGAATCCAACTCTTTAACAGTGTAAAAAACTCAGTATGCATGAAATAGCATTTCACCCCCCCCTTTAAGGACCATGGTATCCCAGTTCTTAATTGGCCAGCAAACTTCCCTGACCTTAACCCTATAGAAAATCTGTGGGGTATTGTGAAGAGGAAGATGCGATATGCCAGACCCAACAATGCAGAAGAGCTGAAGGCCACTATCAGAGCAACCTGGGCTCTCATAACACCTGAGCAAGTGCCACAGACTGATCGACTCCATGCTACGCTGCATAGCTGCAGTAATTCAGGCAAAAGGAGCACCAACTAAATATCGAGTGCTGTACATGCTCAAACTTTTAATTTTTATACTTTTCAGTTGGCCAAGATTTCTAAAAATCCTTTCTATTGGTTTTAAGTAATATTCTAATTTTCTGAGATACTGAATTTTGGATTTTCCTTGTTATACTCATCAAAATTAAAAGAAATAAACATTTGAAATCACTCTGCGTGTAATGAACGAAATACATGTTTCACTGTTTGAATGGAATTAGTGAATACATCAACTTTTTGATGATATCCTAATTATATGACCAGCACCTGTATGTATTTTTTGTAATGCTCTAAACAATGTAAATACTTTTTTTTATCTGGTCTTAAGAAGTTAAAGTTTATGATACATAAGTCCTCACTGTAGCATTAGCAATATTGTAAATCATTTGACATAATCGTTATTACGCTTTGATTTCAGTGACATCATTAAAATAGGCTACAAGTAGTTGTTAACCAGATGAGAAAAACACACACACAAAAAAATAAATAAATAAAAAATAAGGAGTGGGTCATTTTCTTTAGCCTTTTGAAATAAATTGATTAGTATGCATCCGTTATGGCAGGGATATTTCATCGGTAATACAGTTTGGAGTTAAACAGCAGGACCTCCAGACAGTGCGCATTCATCAATGTGCACGCGACTTTGTCTGAGAACTCGCTTCTTTTAACAACAGCTCGACTGGTTTCATACTGTAGTTCAGTTTCACATCCTGGTTAATTCTATTTCTTATGATATTGTGCTAAATTATTCTGTGTCTCTCATTATGTCATATTGTATTTACCAAACAGTCTTACTATTTTAGGCTCCATTTTTGTGGTAGCCTATTGTGTTAGGCTGAATGTACAGCAGTTGTTTCAATCATTCATTTTTTTAAAAAGGAAAATAATGTCTTTGGCCATTCACCCATCATTCAACCACACACATGCAATAGTAAACACATTGTTAGCACCAAGAGACGTTTTTCCACTCAACAGTAACCACCTTCATGTGGCTCATTCCGCCACTAAACTGGCCTGAGTTAAACTCAGACAGCTGCAGGATTCAGTTTGATTTTAACATTTTGGTGTGACATTTTTTATGTTATTATTTTGTGACCCACTGATGTTGCCATTAATGGGCTTGTCTAAACACACACACTTGCGGTCTTTGCACTTGACCACTTGTCTACTTACATGACGTATTTCCTGTTTTTGGCCCAAGTGTTCAAGTGGGGGTGAGGACCACAAGTGTGTGTGGTCTTTTCACTATATCTGATGGGACACGTTATAGTGTTGGTAAAATACAAGAGCTTTCGCTGATTGCGTGGAGCTGACCGTCTCCGAGATTAGCGAAACACATTTTTAAATAGGCGCTGTCTTTATAAATAAACCATAGATTTGAGTTTTAAACAACTACATTCTCACCTGGAATACTTTTACAATTACATTTCATGACACAATAACAGTAATATTTTGAAAATGTTGATCCGAATAAATGGTGGTTGAACTCAACCAATGTTGCTAGAACTCAACCAATCAGGATGTTTAGCGTCCAAGTCCCACCCCCCGAAAGTTCGAAAAAGTACCACCTCGCCAGCAGGGACTTTCTGAGGGGCATTTTTTTAACCGGAACTTTATTTAGTTCCTGGTTCCTGCGGTGGAAACACACTGAGTACCAGGCCAAAGTCCCTAGTTCCTGGGTAAAGTTCCAGCGGTGGAAACGCGGCATAAGACTACCTTTTATTTTTTTATAATATTATCACACACTATTATTTACTTTATTTACTATTATTATAATTTTTTTAAATTATAAATAATTAAATATTTAATATTGAATTAATAAATAATAAATAATTATAATTTTTTTTTATAGTTATATTTAATGGGTCACGCTACTGTATATGCAGTGTGAGGACCAAACCAAATCTACAGGTTCTCTTATGAGAACCAGGCTGAAAACAATTATCTGCATACACGTTCACCAGAGCAGAGAGGACTAATCAGAACACAGTACAAAACAGGTCTGAGGCATAAAAAAACAGTTTATCATTTATTTTTTTTAAATCACTTAATAATAATAATAATAATAATAATAATAGCCTAATAAAGGCGTCCAATTTTACCATGTAGTAACTGAGCGCAAAGGGCGTATATTGAGAATTGGCAGTATAGAGCAAACAGATTTAATCCTTTAACCACGTGATGGAGGCACTTGATCTGTGTTTTGTGCTGTGTTTCAGCTCTGGTTTCAGTCATCTCGTTCATGGCTGCTGGCTTGAGTCGGGAGAACACGGCACATTCGGTAAGTGACCAATGCTCACTGGGTTTGGGGTGCATTCAGGGGCGGACTGGCCATCTGTGTGATCTGGAGAATCACAGAACGGCCGGTACTCCAGGACGGCCGGCGGGCCGACACACCACCAGCCACGCACGCAGTCATCACCTGTTTTTTTTCCCCCGCTAATCTGTTTTACACTCCAGTACTGTAGGTGGCAGTAATACACCTTTAAGTTGTAGGCCAGCTGCACTGGCCGTGGCCGCCAAGTAAGAATAAGAAGTGGAAGAGTAGGAAGAAATTGCGTTAACGTTAGATAGAAGAAGCATAGAAACAAACAAACAATATGCATAACGCGGCCGGAGGTAAAAAAAAAAAAAAAAAAAAAAAACAAACAACGGAAAGAAAAGGGTGGGGCTGAGAAGGCGAGAGAGAAAAAAAGCGGAATTTAGATACTGAAGCCACTAAATTTCCCAAACTAACTGAAATATATAGCAATATTTTCCAGCAGCAGCGCCTCGCAGTTAAATATTAGCAGCAGTGAAGAAGTGAGTCAGACAGCTATGCAGCAACATCCCACCAGTGATGATGATGGACAGAAAGATGAGCTGGTTCCACAGGCAGATCCAGATCCAAGTATGGAACATGAGAGGAGAAAGAGAGGTACTTGCTAGAAATTATGTTAAGAAGTGATATTCAGGTTGCTACATTTTTAATGATTATAGTTAAAACAGGTAAACTTCAACATTTTAGCTGTAAAATGTCACATGCAGTAGCTAATATTAAGAAATATGTTGTGCTTTTACTTTTAAAAATGTTGGTAACATTACAGTTACAGTGCTTACAAACTCTGAAGATTTTGAATACAGAAGTTAAATTTGTAATGGTGTATTTTCATTTAGATGTGGTATTATTACCTGTGCGGTAAGATTAATTAATTAATAACTGCATAAATTAAGATTATTAAGTAGCAAATTCATTTTAAGACAGCATGGAATATATTGTAAAATATAATGTTATAACAGCATATTATATAAACTATTCCTTGCCATCTTGGAATAAAACCTGTTTAAAAAAAAAAAAATCAATTCCGTCATTGTTTATTCAGGTTGAGCTTAGACCAAGAGCAGAGAAAGACACCCACTCCAGCTCAACATCTAGTCAACATCAGTGCTATTGCAATCATTTGGATGGTATGGTATCATGAGCCACAATTAAAGTCTTGTGACACTCATGCCAGGAGTTATTGTTGTTGTTGTCGAGTTTACGCGCGCCGATTGCTTTGGGCCGGGCCTAGTCAAAGTCCAGGGCCGTTTTTTAGTTCCAGTCCGTCCCTGGGTGCATTAGAGGAATTTTTATAAACTAGTGTACTAATGCAGTTTTTAACTTATGACTCATTACATACACTGATTTAGAAACGCCATCTGTGCATCAGGCAGGCTACTAATTACAAACTGCAATGGAACACAACAATTGCCTAATAAAACGTTTATTTATTTACTTATTCATTGTTCGTTCATACATAGACACAAACAGGGTCATTGGTTAAGTCCGAATTTCCATTCAGTGATTCAAAAGAGTCGGTTCGCTTTAGAGAATCACAACATACCATTGTAGTCCGACTCCGGAACGAATGAATTTCATGAGTCGGTTCTTTCTAATAAATCATATACAGCTCACTGTGGGACTCGGTGTACTGTAGTTACTAACTTGTTCAAATTGCAAAAAAATAAATAAATAAGACAATCTTTTAATATAAAATAGTTTATATATATATATATATATATATATATATATATATATATATATATATATATATATATATATATATATATATAAATATATATATATATTATAAAAGGAACAAAAAATACAAAATGCAATACAATTGCAAAGACTATGACTGACCTGTATGAAGATGGATATGAAAATGTTCAAGCAAGAGCCACAAAAAGATCCCTTTATATTAGAAAATAAGTTATCACATAGCCTAGTCATTTTACATGAATTGACATTTAGCAGACTCCCTGCTGAAAAAAACAGCTAAAACCAGCCAAAGCTGGTCAGGCTGGTTTTAGCTGGTCTCCCAGCCTGGTCATAGCTGGTTTATCAAGCTGGTTTTAGAGGGGTTTTGTCCACTTTTTTACCTGGTTTTAGCTGGTCAGGATGACTGATCTTAGGCTGGTTTAAGCTGTTTTTTTCAGCAGGGCTATTATAAATTATTTAACAGTATATTGTATATATTTTAAGGAATAAGGCATACAGACAAAAGGGTGTTACTCAGCGATCTGCTTTAAAAAAAAAAAAAAAAAAAAACTGCACCATTTTATCAGCAGGAACAATGTATGACATAGCCTACCCTACAGTAGGCTACTGTGGGAAAAAATACAAATAAATGACCTGTAGTTGATGTGTAGAGGCAAATTGGGATTTCTTTTTATTTATTTTTTTTATATAGCACCAAGGCAAATGGTGAACTTTAAACTGATTTCCACAAAGATAGTTTGACCTTTACTCTTAAAATAAGGGAGCAGTTCTAGACATGGTCAATATGTTTTCTGTTGCTTATGTTTGACCTTTTTACCTTTAGTGAACCTCGTCAAAAACCACACAACACAAATAAAAGCATAAAGGCATAGTTAACATTACCAGAACATCATTCAAAAAGAAATGTATCACAAAAAATATTCAACGTCTTGTGACGACACATGCGTACACTACATCGTCCTCCTCTTTCTGAAAGAAATACAAAAGATACAAAATTGTTTTAGTATAATAGCAAGATTTTTACATGATTTTTAAGACGTTTGGATGTTTACCATCAAAGAAAACCAAATAAATCCTCCTCTTGTACCACAACACTCATCACTTTAGTTTTCACACATGCATGCGTTCAAGAAAGACAGACAGGCTGTAAATTCCTCTGTAAATTCTCCTAAAATAAAGGAACTAAATATTCTTAAAATTTTCACACATTAAAAATGTATATCTTTGGCTACCCTGATTTAAAAAAAAAAAGAAAAACTTACATAAAGCTTAAAGTGGTTAACTGGTTAAACGCTGAACACAATCTTAACATGAAACACACATTAATTAATTGACAATCAGAAAAACATCATGATTATTATTTGTATTTATTTATTCATTTCCAGCAGGGTGTAGGTCATTAGTTTAACATTAGTTTACCATGAGTCAAAAGAATAACTAATAATAACTAATAACTTGTCTTGCAATTTTGGTTATGTTTTTAATTCTGTTTATGTAGACAGTAAGGCAGCTTACAGTGTTTGGAACAAAAGTCCTAGTTTTTTTTTTTTTTTTTTCCTGCTGGAAATAAGGAGAGATATGCATTTAAAAATATTATTATATAACCTCTATCTCAATTATACAATGAATGTTTTATTTGTACAGTGTCATATAAACTGACTTACAGCTTTTTGTTTATCTCGTTTGTAGAATGTTGGATCAGCATAGGTGATTTTTTCATCACGGGTCTGGACTGTTTCAATAAAAATGACAGAAGTATTAAAACAGAAGAACTGTAACTATTTCTACAGATGTAACAGCAGTAGGTAACGCTTGCCCTGTTTGTCAGTTTTTCTATGTTTCCTGCAGATGCAGAAGATCCCGACTGCAGCTAAAATCAACAGAGATCCAGCAGCAGAAATCAGCACTATCACAGAGACTGAAGGAGTTTGTGGGTGCAATTCTGGAAAGATAAAGAGAGACAATTAGTCAGTCGACTTTAATTTTGGACTGGAATTCTCGCACACTGACCATCTGAAGCTAGTCCGTCCATGTTTGTTAAATGGCGCTTTGGCTTTGTCTGGAACTCTTTTAAATGGAGCAAAAAAACAGACAAAATAACAGGCCTTGTTATTCATAACATGACCCAGTATCAATTCGATGTTTACTGAATTGATGTGTACAAGCAATACAACACAGTTGTGCAATGATCTGAATATCAGTGTTATTACCTGCAGTACTAACACTTTCAGATGATGAAGGACTTTGTGGAGTGATGGTAGAAATGGGCTTATTACCTGGATAATATTAGAGAATCACAGAAATGTGAATAAATCACACATAAAACACATTATGACTCTCAGTTGCCAGGTAACTTAAGCACTATAGCTTTTTTCATAAAGGATTTGCTTATTTTATATCTGCATTAAACTCTCCCTGACAGAGCCTATAAGAGCACAGTGATCAGACATGCACTGGAACTTTATTTTATAATAAACTATTTCTGTTCTATTAAAGGTGTGGTCCTTTTTCCCTTGTGTGGGAGGTGATATGATGTGGATTGAAGGTCGGTGTTTCATAATTTTGATTATTTTGCTTGATGAATACACTGTAAATGTCAGAATAAGGCAAAAGAAAAAATGCATCAGTAAGATTAAAAATAAATCATCTTGAAATATCATTATGGGTTATGACAATAATTTAGTACTGTTTAAATTTTGATTATGACAATGATACAATCAATCACACTAACACTCAATATTACTCACCATCAACAGTAACACTGAATCTCCTCTCTGACTCCTTATTCTGAATAATGGTGCTTAGTTTATAAAGTCCAGAGTCTGTGGTTCTGGTGTTTATGATGGTCAGAGATCCATTTCTGTACATCTTCAGTCTGTTTGTGAATGTATCACCATAATAATTAGTCATGTGCAAGAGCACTCTAGCAATGCGAACCCCTCCAAACCTCCACTCGATCTCGTCATCACTCTGTATGTCTGTAAGTTTTGGGTCTAGAGTGACAGATTCTCCCTCCATCACTGACACTGACTTCACTTCATCCAGATCACCAAGCACACCTGATCAACAAAACAACCATTTACTCAAACATAGAGGAAGGCTCTTGGCTTACAGACATACAACATTTTCTGTTGTTTAACAATTAAACCATTGTTTAACTTTCTGTTGTTTATGTATTTAATTATAGTTTTATTTACAGTCATCACCCTCTAGTCTTCAAAAGTCAATCAAACATTGACATATGAGTCTTGTTAGCGGAATATAGAAAGTACAGCAGTATTTGTTTTGGTGAAATTAATAGATTTAGTGGCAAATTAATGGAGAAAATTATCCAATTAATAAGAACGATGACATCAAAATAAACCAAATCTAAGCAAATAAAATTATTTTCTATGCAAAGGTCTAGACACAAGAAATGTTTCTTCCATCATGCCATGTGCCTCGTAAATGTTCTTCCAACTCTGCAATCATATGTGCAATACCCAACTATCTTTACTTATATTTGTTATACGTATGTTATTTAACATCATCATCATACATCTATTTACATTCCCTTGCATAATTTGTATATAGCATATATGTACATACTTATACTGTCAATTGTCTATTGTGTATTGTTTGTTGTTGTTGTTGTTTGGTATATTTGTTTTTAATTACTTATTTTTATTTTGTCTTCTGTCACCAGGATAAATTCATTTGTGTAAAAAAAAAAAAAAAAAAAAAAACTCTTTCTGCTTCTGATATTATAAAAACTAACCATGTATGTATGAAAATGTATGTATGCATATTTTCCATTTTACTACAACCACTGCTATACACTTGTTGAACCATGAAGGGAACTAAATTTGTCAATCAAGCATTGATCAGCGATCTGAAATCCAACTACTTGTCATGGTAATATCAAAAAGTGCAGATTTCAAATGAACCTAATATAACATTAAATTTGTTTATAAATATTGAAAATTTTTACTTACCAACCAGATGCCCTAAACATAAAAGCCATTGCATTATGCAAACCATTTCCACTTGAGCAGCCCTCTTAATAATCTTAAATGAATACACTACAGATCTCTTAGAACCCTCTTTATCTAAACTTAGTTTAACAGGAGACAAAGAGATGTGTGGTTAAGTATAGATGTTGTATGATTGGGTGTGTACGTTACTTGTCCAGTTAAAACCATTTACAGTTTTAATAAAACACACCCACAATTCTTGCTTGAATGAAATTTACCAGACCAATCAGATGTTGTTAATAATAATAATTAAACATTTTGTAAAAAATATACAATTTATTTCTCTCATACATACTCAACATAATTTATTTTTGCTTTTGTAAAATATACTCACGTTAAAGGGGTCATATGATGCAATTTCAAGTTTTTCTTTCTCTTTGGAGTGTTACAAGCTCTTGGCAAAAAAAAAAAAAAAGATCTGTAAAGTTGCAAAGACTAAAGTCTCAAATCCAAAGAGTTTCCTTTTGAAAGGAAAACTACTTTGTTTGGCCTTCCAAAAGAGAAAATGACTAGAAATCAGTGGTTAAGTTGTGTTTACAACACTGTTCCAGAAAGAACAGTTTAACCCAAATATTCAGATGTTTGCTGCACATTTGATGGAGGACTGTTTTCTGAACCAGTAGCCTGCAATGCATCTGTGGCACAACTGTTTCTGTAAAGTTGGGCAGTTCAAACTTTGTAAGGACAGTCTGGTGCTTCTGATTCACAGCCTGTATTTTTTTTTTTTTTTTTTTTTGCCAATCACGATTCAAACGTGAGTTTTGAGCAGTAGAGTAGGCATGTTGTTTGTTGTTTCTCCAATCACAAATGCAGACATGGTTTTATGTTCACGCTAGGGTTGTGCCGATAGACAGTAGTATTGTGTATAGATGATAGTCAGAGATATCAATGATAGTAGATTTCTCTTTTGATATTCAAGATGATATTAGGCCCATTCACCTAATGTATGGAATTATAATGATAATAATTATAATTATTTTATTATTATTTTGCAGCCTATTATTCCTATTATTCGGTCCGGAGCGCTGTATGACTGATGCATCAGTTCAATTCAACTTTACTCCAAATATATCAACTTATATGTGTTGGATACTGAATATATTTAACACGTTCGTTTATATCCAATATTATTGTTAAACTGTTGGACTTTAAATTAAATATACTATTGATTTTCACCATTGAATAATTTTGCTGAACATTTAGACTGATAACTTCCGTGCGCAGATGCAGCAATTTTTTCACAGGACGCGCAATGTGTCCGACTATATATGACATAGTTATTATTTTTTTTATTATTATATTTTTAGATATTTTTTGATTATTGGTGATTCCATTGGCTCTCTCTCGTGCACCTGCGCAGGTTAAAACACTAAATAGTTATGATATGACAAGAACACAGAGTCTTGCTCCACCCATGCACAATATTATAGTGGATCGGCGATCTCACGGGCTGACGATATGACGATTTGAAAAATGACCATATCGCCCAACACTAGTTTACGCGGCGTCATTATAAGTCATTATAATCAGTAATTACGTCCCCACTGAATGCAACAAATGCCTCATTTGTAATGGGTTTGATTTGTTTTCTCTCATAAGGGCCGTAACATTTCCATCACACACTTAATGCATTCGGTCAATCCAATGAACTGGATAGCTGGCCCATTAGAGCACACCTCACTTTTGATAACAATAAGCTTTTTAAAAACTGTCGCGTTTCAGAGGGCGGGGCATAGAGGAGAAAAAAAAATATTTACATTTTATGGATTTTTCAATTAATTATATATATATTTTTATTACCTTAAACCACATAATACACAAAATAATGTTCTTAACAGCATCATATGACCCCTTTTACACTATTAAACCGCCAGGTGGGTTAGAATGGTACTGCAGGCAAGAAACTTTATTATGAAATTATTAACACCAGTTTACTACCGAATTTATTAACAAATATTAAACCATTTTAACATTATTAACAGGCTAATGTATGATATAATGTGTAATATAATTTATGATGTTTATATTTATATCAAGTTTTATTTTTTTTCTTTGAAAATATGTCAAAAATCACAGTGGCGCTACTAACATATAGATTTTTTGGCAGCTGTTCCAGAAACATTTTTACCTTAAGACCTTAAGATTAGATAGCTTAGAGACGGCCATCTTAAATACACATTTTTCCCACTCTTAGAAATTGGATCATGCTATATAGATACATATATATAAATACGGACAGTGACACTGAACCGAGCTCTCTTCTGCAAAGTATTTATTTGTACTATTTACACAATGTTTAAGTTTTTTCAAGTTTGTAGGTGTCAAGGTACAGAAACAAAATAATTACATGTAAAATAGCAATGGGTGGTCTTCAATGTAAAAATGAAATATACAATCAAACCTACATTTATCCATACACATTTTTTCACATTATTACAGTTTTGCTATATATATCAAAAATTATATCTGGTGTCTGGATAATTTTTGGTTTGACTGTTAAAACTACAAAGTAATTCAGTCAAGAGCAGTGAGTGATTTTCATTTTCATTTTCTTGGATTAACATTACAGCAGCCAGTAGCTAAATTAGGCGCGGTCACTTTAAGAGACGATGAACACATCCAATATAATCACATCCCATTTTTCCTCAACTGTTTACTTTCACTTAAAAAATAACTGACAGTTTTTTTTAGCATAATTTCCGAGGTGGATATTTTGACATTTTTTGTATGTATTTGTCGGCACAAGAGCAAAAATAAGCAAATTCGATGTTCAAGTGTTTTGAGATGCCTTTCTCTGCGTGAGCCCTGAACACCAGAACACCGTGAGTACTGAATTGAGCTCTTTCACATCTTTTTTTTTTCAGTTTGTTCAAACTGTGATTTGTATTTGTTCGTTCAGGTGCAGGAGCTCGGGACTTTGAGGAGAACTTTGCAGAAGAGAGCTCGGTTCAGTGTCACTGTCCGTGATACGCGTCTCTCTCTCTCTCTCTCTCTTGTACACACCGAACACAGCGCGAGTGACCAGTTACTCTGTTCAGCTTTTCTGCATCTTGTTTTTGGATGCTTTAATGTTTAAATCGACAAGTGGTACGTCTTAAAAACACGTGAAATTATAAGCTTTCGTGATGATGCACAGCAGTGGCCCGTCAACTGTATATATATATATATTTCTGAAATATATACATGTGTGTGTAAACAAGGAATAATTTGTAGGGGGAGATTCCCACCTTCTGGTCAATGGTCTATCTTGCCTCTACTAAATTATTTTTATCCTCGGTGCAGGGACGCTACTCTACCAACCACCAACAAAGCATATAAAATACCAAAAATAACAATATATTTTTTTTTTAAACATCAGCAAGTAAAATACTGCAACATGACAATACACACAACAATAAAATCAGAAATGGACTGTAACTGTATTGTGAGACAGAACGCAGAGGTTCACAGTTACCATAATGTGGGAATTATGATCACAATGTAAGAAACTTATGTGGAATCTACAGTAATTTACTGTTTGTGCACAGGAAATTACTGTATACTAGGTCACAGTAGAATACCGTAGATTTAGTCAAAATTGCAGAATGTGAGTAGTACTGTGAGAGTCACCACCGCTATCTCACGACCAATTCGTACGTATTTTACAAGGTGGCTTATTCGTACAAATTTGTACGACCTCACTCGTATGATTTTATACGACCCCAGTGACGGTTAGGTTTAGGGGCGGGGTTAGGTGTAGGTCATTTGTACAAATTCATACGAATTGTGCAAATCATAAAATACATACGATTTGGCAACAATCGTAAGAATTTGTACGAGTGTGGTCGTACGAATTCGTATGAATAAGCCACCTTGTGAAAAATGTACGAATTGCCGTGAGATCGGGTTGGTGTCACAGTAATCAGCAATATCTTTTAGAAATCACAACAACAATTTTCAACAGCAATGTGCTGTAAAAAAAATAAAAAAAATAAAAATAAAAAAGAACTAGAGGAAGAGGAAGAAGAATCACAGTAACCTATTATGTCCAGCTTAGTTTTCACGAGAGAGTGGGCACGACCATTTGTTACTTGAATGTGTTTGACTTCTGGTGTCATTAGCTTTTGTTTTATTAAAACTTTTAATCTTTTTTATATTATTTTAAATTCAGTAGGCTATCATATATAAAAAGCGATTTCGCCATACTGCCATCAGTGTTGGGTATAGTTACTTTGGAAAGTAGTTAGTTAGGTTACAACGTTACCATCAATTAAAAGTAATCAGTTATGATACAGCGTTACCTATTCATAAAAGTAACGCGTTAGAGTACTCATGCGTTACCAAAAATTAAAAGAAGTTCGCAGCGGCTCACACATGACAGACACAGCCCCCGGCCCCTTTAAATGCACCTAAAAGTCGTGACTCCCGACAATGAATAACGTCAGTCATCCGACTAAATTAACACTGGATAACAATAACAGGAAAGACAGTCAGCAATAGGCTATTCCACATGGCGTTTTATTTATTTATTATCACAGAACATATTATTAATCAAAATTCGCACCTACCCAGCCCGGGTAGCCTAGGCTACTGTATATTATGAGCACCACAAGATAACTCCAGATTTTTCTTTAACTTTAAATAATGCAGTTATCAAAGTACAAGTATGCTTACTTGTAAACACAACCTTAAACAGGCTTGCAGATTTAAATCCATTTAGAAATGATGAACAACCAGCCAGCCAACGATCTAACAGAAATTAACAGCTGCCTGTCAAACAAAAATGATAACAAACCGACCGAATTAAATCCTTCACTGCCACACAGGCAAATGACAAATCGCTTAATAGCCGAACTAATTATTATAAAAAGTGTCACTCACAGAGTGTGCATTTTACCGTTATGTTCTTTTCTTTTTCGTTGACAAATTGAAAATAATGTGCGTACTTCCATAAACCAAACGCTGTCCTCTGCCATCTTGCCGGGAGTTCGAAAAAAAAGCCACACACACACAGGGTCAGGCGCAGGGCACAGACGTATCACAGCCACTGACTTTACGATCACAGAGCTTCAGCTCCGCTGATACATCCGCAGGTGGCACAGTAGACCTAGGCCTACTGTCTGACAAAAAGCAGGCTGCAGTCGGGATTTTCCTTTCCTTAAAATAACGGATTACTTTTTTAAAAAAATAACGAAGTTACTGATTACTTCCGCACGAAACTAACGCGTTAAGTTACACATTTCAGGAAAAAAGTAATTAGAGTACTCTAACGCGTTACTTTGTAACGCGTTACCCACAACACTGACTGCCATACACTAGGGTTTTCTGAAATACTGCCACTGGGATAAAGAAAAATGCAGTACACTTGCATCTGGGTTTCCTGCCAATGACTGCATTTAATTTGACCTCACTGTAATTTAATTACTAAACAATTACCAATCAATTAATTGTTTCCAACACATATAGGCTCTCGATGGCGCCGCACACTGCTGCTTCAGTGCTTGGCTCTCCAGTGTTTGTACTGTTTTTGTTCATTTTTCCTGTTTTTTGTTTAATTTGAATCTGGACATGCCCTTTTCAGCTCTATACCCCCCAAAAGGGGGGGGGGGGGGGGGGGGGTGTTGGGGGGGTGACACTTAAGGGATTAAATGGATATCTGTTTTTTTTTTTATCTAAAGTTAAAATTAACATGATTCTCAGTTCTTGCTTTTACGTTCTTGGCATCAATGGATTCAAGGCCACTGACCAAGACAGCGGCAGCAACAGCCTGCAATGACATCACAGCAGACCAGTGGAGGTTTTTTCCAAGATGTTTGGCTAATGAAAACATCCATTGTGATGAGACTGAACCTGGGGCCGAATCCACAACACAGAGTTGATGACAATGTAGAAGCACAGTAATCACTCCTGTTTTGTTTCTTACAATACAAGCAAGCAAGTTGAGGAACACTGCATTTGATGTTTTACAGTACTGTCTTTTCTTTTCTATTTCATAGATAATTATTTTTGCTTTGATTCAAATAAACCTATGTTGTAATTGTACTGTAGTGTTTTGCATCAATATATTACAAACTTTGTTCAATGATTCCACTGTGTCTGTAGTATTCTCTCTACTACTGCAGTACTTTTACAGAGGTGTATTTACTGTACATGTAGTACCATAATGAAATCTGTATCACCTATTTTGTTCTTCAATATTTAATGATTGTACGAACAATGACACAGTGAAACTATCGGTTGCTTGTGTGTGGGTGATCTATAGTTATGTTTCAATGGTATTTCACAGTAAATTTCTGTTTTGAACCAATGATTTTGCAAGTGCAAGATTTCTTTAAAGATGTGAATGCGCAAGGCAATGTTTTGAACATTAGACAGCCTGTCTTAAAAGTGATAACCGTTTTGAGTTTTGTGTCTAGAGTTTTGAAAAATGACATCAAGGTTCTGAAAATAGTAGCAAAGTGATTGTAAAAAAAAACTGTATTAGGTCAATTGTTGCCAATTTAACTAAGAATCAAGTCAGGAATCTTGGTGTGATTCTGGAGACAGACCTTAGTTTCAGTAGTCATGACAAAACAGTTACTAAATCAGCATACTATCATCTAAAAAAAACATTGCAATAATTAGATGTTTTGTTTCCAGTCAAGACTTGGAGAAACTTGTTTATGCCTTTATCACCAGCAGGGTGGACTATTGTAATGGGCTCCTCACTGGCCTTCCCAAAAAGACCATTGGACAGCTGCAGCTCATCCAGAACGCTGCTGCCAGGATTCTGACTAGAACTACACAGGCTTCCAGTTACATTTAGGATTGATTTTAAAGTACTTTTACCCATTTATAAATCACTCAATGACCTAGGACCAAAATATATTGCAGATATGCTCACTGAATATAAACCTAACCGACCACTCAGATCATCAGGATCGACTCAGTTAGAAATACCAAGGGTTCACACAAAACAATGGGAGTACGCTTCTATTTTCTATGCCACGCGCAGTTGGAATCAGCTTACAGAAAAGTTCAGATGTGTTAAGACAGTAGTCACATTTAAATCTAGATTCAAAACTCATCTGTTTAGCTGTGCATTTATTGAATGAATACTGTGCTATGTCCAAACTGATTGCAATGTATTTTTTACGTATTCACTGTATTTTTTGTAAAATCATTTTGTATTTTTAACTGTTTTATATTCATTTGAAATAAGTTAATAATAATAAATAAATTCCAAAGTTCAAAATTTCTTTTTTATTTTTGTTATTATTTTTCTTCATGATTATTTTACTTTTAATTTATGTAAACCACTTTGAATTACCATTGTGTACAAAACGTGCTATATAAATAAACTTGCCTTGCCTTGGTGATATGAGTTTGACGGATTGTAGTGTGGAAAATTGTGCACTGATGTTTTTAATTGTATTAATGAAAAACGTGGCAAAGTCGTCAGCTATTAGAGATGAAGCAGGAGGGAGAGGAGGAGGACAAAGGAGAAAGGAACATGTTTTAAAAAGCATGCAAGAGTTGTTGAGATTATTTTTTTTTTATTTTGTTATGGTAGTATGGATCAAAAAAGTTAATCAAAGTTGTTCTAAGACAATATCGCATTTTGGTTTTAGGACAACTTTAAAGGGGTTAAAGGATTTGATCCACTTCAAATGTTGTCTACTTTATACACAAACATACACACACAAATAAAACAAGTAGTTAGAATATAAATATATAGAGTATTGAAAACAAGTTTTTTTTTTATGAAAAATGAGTAGTAAAATGAACACAGAGCAAGTAGAGGGTCAAGTAAACAAACCTCTAAAAAATAATGTACAGAATTATGTGAAGTTACATATTTACATTATTTTTACAGTTACATTGTGTGGCATAGGTAAGATGTAGACCCATTGTTATAGACAATTCAATGACCAATTATTAAAGACAGACACTTCAATTTATTGCTGAATTAATCAGAATATAGTAAGAATAGATTGAATAAAAGGCTTATTTTTAACACAATGACTTACCGACGTCTAGTGGCGATATTACTTTCCTAAGTAAAATAAAGTAGGCCTATCATTTCATTTTGTAATTACATACATTATATATATTATGTTAAGGGACTGGTAACAGTTTGCTACACACACACACACACACACACACACACACACACATTTATTTATGTATTTATAATGTCAATATATAAATCAAAGTACATCTACTTAACCATATTTCACATCATATTACCGTGTCACTTACAAAAACCAGCGAGTAATTTACCAAATGTGAAAATGAACCCATGTTTTGATGCTGCAAACACACAGTTGTAAATGTGAACAGGTGGATCGACAAGAAAATCAATTATAAAAATAAATGAAGACAAGTTATATTTATATTGTTAATTAATGTAATATTTGATTAATAATAACTGTTTAAATTATTATCATAATTAACACACCTCGTCCATTTACTTAAATTATATAAAACTTTGTTTTGTGAAAACCTGTAAATCATGCTTTTTACCATATACAGTAGAGGTGTGCGATACCGCTAGATTTGGTATCGATCCGATACCAAGTAAATACAGGGCCAGTATTGCCGATACCGATACCAATACCGATACTTTTTAATAATTAAGGTGGATGCGTCTTCAACCTAAATCTAAATGAATTTTCATGACTTTTAATTTGTTTTTGTGATTTGCATTTTGGGTTATTAATCAGTACTACAAAAGCTTTTGTTCAGAAACAACTTTTGGTTACTTCTGTTTTATTTAAATAAACAAAGTTACAAAATGATTACTTCACAAATATAAAAAATGTAAAAACAAATTCTCTTTTCAAGTAACATGTTAAGAAAAAATGTTTCTCCTCTTTAGTGCACTTCTTTTAAGGATTTTTTCTTAAATAAACAAAGTCACAAAGTTTTACTTCACAATAAATATAAAAAATGTAAAACAAATTCTCCTTGTAAAGTAACAAATGACCAGTTATTAATTATTATTAACTAATGCTAAAGATGACTAAAATATGTCTTTCATCACTCTTATCTACCTGGATATTCTCTGCCAAACTGAAATGCCTCTGGCAGTTACTTCTGCCTCTGAGTCGCGGATCTGTCGGGGCCAGGGGGTGGGGTAGGGGGATTTTTCTCCTTCTCTCTCCGTTTCTGCATAGGTTTGTACAAATTAGTTGTATTGCCACTGTATTTTAAAGACTTTCTACAAATGGTACAAGTCGCTGTTGTCTCATTTTCGGCCTGAAAATACAGCCATACAACGCTCCTCTTTCTCTCTGCTGCCATTCTCCGCCTCTGACTGACTGCTGTTAGAAATGCGCGGCTGAGCGGTGCGCGCGCCTGACTGCTGGTGGTAGCGCTAGTGTTGAGTCACGTGACGGTAAAACACAGGAGAGGGAGAGGAGAGCAGTGTCGAGCACGAGCAGCACTCCTGAGAGCTTGCTCTGCTCTGTGACACCAGCAGCGTTTTGACAAACACGGCCAGGTCGCAAAACGAGAGAAACTGAAACTTAAGTATCGATATTTTCACGTTGGTATCGATCAATACCGATACCAACGTTGGTATCGATATTATCGATATTAGTATCGATCTGTCCACCTCTAATATACAGGTCCTTCTAAAAAAATTAGCATATTGTGATAAAAGTTCATTATTTTCCATAATGTAATGATAAAAATTAAACTTTCATATATTTTAGATTCATTGCACACCAACTGAAATATTTCAGGTCTTTTATTGTTTAAATATTGATGATTTTGGCATACAGCTCATGAAAACCCAAAATCCCTATCTCAAAAAATTACAATATTTCATCCAACCAATAAAAGAAAAGTGTTTTTATTACAAAAAAAAGTCAACCTTCAAATAATTATGTTCAGTTATGCACTCAATACTTGGTCGGGAATCCTTTTGCAGAAATGACTGCTTCAATGCGGCGTGTCATGGAGGCAATCAGCCTGTGGCACTGCTGAGGTGTTATGGAGGCCCAGGATGCTTCGCTAGCGACCTTAAGCTCATCCAGAGTGTTGGGTCTTGCGTCTCTCAACTTTCTCTTTACAATATCCCACAGATTCTCTATGGGGTTCAGGTATTAAGGTGATACTAAGGATTTTGAAGCAACACTTAAGGGGACATTTAAATAGACTTAAAGGGAATAATTTGCATCAGTTGACCTTTTTTTCTTGCAACCCAGGTTTCACTAAGGGCTCCCTCAACCTTATAACTATGATTTCTTAGCTTAAGTGCTTTTATGCAACCTGGCTCTGTCTACGAGAGACTATGGATTGCTTTGATAAAATATGACGTAATCCCTTCGTTCGCAGAAATCACGTGACCTGGACGGTTAAACTCGAACCATAAACAAAACTCTGGATTACATCATTCAATTCGGATGCTTGCAGAAGCGACATCGATATGAGGAACCGTTCTTTCTTTTGGGGGGTTTTATTGCTCATAGAGGGTGAGTCAACATTCTTTGTATTTTCTATTTTCCCCCATTAATTCAACACTTTCGGTTTCAATATAAACAGAAAAACGAGCACGCGCTTGTATCCTTTAGTTTACTTGTATCTCCAGACCAGTGACCAAATACTGTTTTACAACAACTGAAATACAACATAAATCACCATAAAAATCACAAGTAAATCTCTTTAGATATAAAAATCTCTTTGTTGTTTTTAAATCAAGTTTGTTGAGTTGTCCATGTCAGTCTTTTAGGGCGCGGCGAAAAATCTACCAAGAGACGTACTGGACATATGAATAATTTATCATAATGTATTTTTTTCCTGAACTGTATAGTCTACTGTCAGCTATCTTTACTTTTTTTTCCTTCTTAATTTGAGGATTATGTGTAATAGTTCTGTTTACTGCTTTAAAAAAAAAATGTTTCATTCATCCAATTAAAAACATTTGGGGCAATAAGGACTAGTTATTTTATTTTTTAAAAATATATATAAAATATATATATATAATATAGATGTGAATCATTACCCCATTTTTATTTTTTATTGGGTAAATTAAACATTTTTTTTTTTTTTTCGGTGCACTTTTCTGTGTCATGTCAATACGTCTACACTAGAAGTAGAAAATACTTGCTAATAATAATTATAGCCATTTGAAGAAACACACGCAGTTGTTACAGTCTGCTTTTGTAACAGTAGCCTAGGTGGGGTTGTTTATTTATTATTGTGGTAATTTAGTTATTTTGGTAATCAGTTTTACGTCATAACGTAATTTTCCATCTAGACATTTCCGTTAACTCTGAAACAAAATGTATTTCTGCGCAAAATACAAACTACAACATCCATGTGTTATGTATAAAAAACAATTCACATTGTACGCAGTGTAGCTAGATGATTTTTAATAATAATAATAATAATAATAATTAATTACATTTATATAGCGCTTTTCTAGGCACTCAAAGCACTTACATAGTCAGGGGGTATCTCCTCATCCACCACCAGTGTGCAGCATCCACTTGGATGATGCGACGGCAGCCATAGTGCACCAGAACGCCCACAACACACCAGCTTACTGATGGAGAGGAGACAGAGTGATGAAGCCAATCAGCGGATATGGGGATTGTTAGGAGGCCATGATGGTCAGAGACTAATGGGCGAATTTAGCCAGGATGCCGAGGTCACACCTCTACTCTTTACTCATCCTGGGATTTTTAATGACCACAGAGAGTCATTTTTAGCAGTCATCTTAACAGAGGCTTTGAAACTGAAATAATAGCAATGCAGATGGCACTCTAAAGAGGGGGTAGAGGAAGGAATGCCTAAAGTTCTGATTCAATGGCATCACTTATTAGTCTTCAAACGTTTCAATCAGTGAGAAATGATATTTTCATAGAAATGCTGAATATATTATATAGACTAAGACAAGCAGGACTAGTGAATTGTGTGTGGGTACCAGCACGTTGAAATACCAGGAAATTAAAAAAAAGATGATAAAATGGCAAAAGAAGCACTTAAAATGAACTCTCCAAATCACAGTGTCATTAAGATGGAAGGAAAAAGTATAGTTAAAGAAGAATGCAGTCAAAAGTGGCAAAGAAAGTGGAATATTTGTATAACAGGAAGGCATATTTATAAAACACAAAACAGTATTCCAAAAAGTCAATGGCTATATCAGTAGAGTAGATCAGAGGTGGCGATAAGCACCCTTAAAGCTAGTATGCAACTCGCAGACAAAAATGTTTGAAGAAGAGGCCCTTAATGCACTTCTCCACTCCTTAAAAGGTTAGTTTGGCCAAAAATAAAACGTAAGCCATAAATTACTCACCCTGAATGAATTAAAATTGTATTTGATCTTTCAAGCTGTTTTATGCCACTCAGCGGGTGTTCCACTTCATCGGTCCTTGAAAAGTTTAATAAAAAGCTCATCCATAGCTCTAAGTGGTGAACAAAGGCCTCCTGCAGCGAATCGATGCGTTTCTGTATGAAAAAATATCCATATTCAAAACATAATAATCACTTTAATCGCTTGCGCTCACCGTTGTAAACAAAGCGGTTCTGGAGGACTTATGTATAAGGTCAGCTTTGCCATGGTGAGTAATTTATCGCTTAATTTTCATTTTTGACTGAACTAACCCTTTAAAG